>NC_082683.1:78649255-78949255 GCF_949987515.2 Delphinus delphis | reverse complement strand
TAAATATCTGTGGCTATGAATGAATATATAGATTAGGGAATGGAAACTTTAAAACACTTTGTTTAGTTTCAAGAATTCATGGTAATATTTGATACTGTTGAGATGGATAACAGTATCCATCTCAATAATTGGGAACATGGGTATGAATTAGTCAGTTGTATTCAGATTGGAACCATTAGGTGGTAATTTGTGCGTTTAACTCACAGACTGGTTTAGGATGATCCAAACCTAGCAGCAATTTTCTTCACATAAAACAAATCTGACATTATCTGGCCCAACTCAACTAGTTTCACAGCAGGAATTCACATAGACAAGTAAACACTTGGGAGAAATTCCCTTGTGAAGTAACCACATGCCTAGTCAGAACTGTCTCATAATTTAACAGCCAATTTTTAAAATAGCTGTCAAATTAAGATGGCTAATTGTTCTGGTCTCCATCTAGTTCATCACAGGAGGGGAGGAGGGGACTGATCTCAAAGGTAAAAGGAAGACATGGGCAAAAGAGACCCAACAGTGCCCTGAATGGAATTATATTGGCAACATGGGTGACAGTGTGGTTTTACAAAGTTCATTTTTATATTGCCTTTCCTGGCATTTTTAGAAAGTGGTTCTGGATGGATTTGTTTTTCAGGGTATTTGATTATATGTGCATCACTATTTTTACTATTACTCATGGAGTTGTCAAACATAATTCTTTCCATTAGCTTTACCCCTAAATTAGCTTAAAATAATCTTGAATTTTTTAAAAAATAAAACCATTGTACTAGGTAAGACTGGAGCCAAAGGGTTAGATACAGAATATAAGAGAAAGCAAAGGAGGAGATATCCTAAAACTTGGAGAACTATGCTTGAATATCTTCTTTCTCCTACTCCCTGAGAAATTAATGAACAGACAACCCTGAAACTTCAAAGCCATAATACACTGCTTTGGGAATTGCAGTCTCCATCTTGGTTGTTTAATAATGAGCATACATGGAAACGATGCATCAGCATATCTTTTCAAGTTTGTTTTCTTTTTTTCTGCTGAAAATTAATCAACAACCCTCCAGTTATTTATGGCTTAGTAAATGTATAAGAAAAAAATAAACCTTTCTTTTAAAAAATCCCCAAAATGTTTAATCACAGTGGTGAAACATGGTCATGAACAAAAATTATAACTGGACGGAGATGACAAGCCTGCTTCCACAATCCCCACTCAGTACTACTTTGCAAAGATGAGAGTTTTTTGGTTTTCCTTCCTGAAGATGTCTGTGGCTGTGTAAGGTTACTATTGCATATCCTTTCTACCCCCTAACATTTAGGGGGTATAGTGAAATGTGAGTGCCCGGGTCTGACTTGCCTCTCTTCAACATTTTGAATACCAGATGGGCCATGAGTGTGATGGTTACATGATCAGATGTTGAAGCCAGATTGCCCAAGCTTATAAACTTTGTGACCCTGGGTATATTACCAAACTTAGTTAGGTCGCCTGTAAAGTGGAGTGACAATACACCTACCTTGTATGCTAGCTGTGAGGATTAAGTGAGCTAATACAGCAAAGTATCTAAACAGTGCCTTGTTCAGAGGAATCCCTCAACAAATGGTAGCCGTTGGGCTTCCCTGGTGGCGCAGTGGTTGAGAGTCCACCTGCCGATGCAGGGGACACGGGTTCGTGCCCCGGTCCGGGAAGATCCCACATGCCGCGGAGTGGCTGGGCCCGTGAGCCATGGCCGCTGAGCCTGCGCGTCCGGAGCCTGTGCTCCGCAACAGGAGAGGCCACAACAGTGAGAGGCCCGCGTACCACAAAAAAAAAAAAAAAAAAAAAAAAAAAATGGTAGCTGTGGTCATAGTCAGATCTGCTTGCTCCAAAGCTCCAAAATTTTGCCTTTATGCTGATCACATCTATTCTCAGTTCTACGTCTTCTCCAGCTCAGCGTACATATATGTTTTAATGTGCCATTAAGAGTAAGGTTATACATTTTCTCCCTAGCTGCTCTATCCTCCAAAGCACAGTACTTCAAAAACTACTTCCCGAAAGCTTTCAGAACTTGGAGGGAACTTGATCACTTTCTCACTTGTTCTCTCTAACATGCTCCAGATGTATATGGCCTATTTCCAACAGATGGGCTTGTATCTGAGCTACACTGCAGTTTAGGAACCTTCCAGCATGAAAAGACTTGGCTTCAGAAGGGATCGTGACTGGCCAGTTGATCTGTTAAGTAATATGCCAAATACTGAGGAAATAACGAGGAGGAGAAAATTACATTCCCACTTCTTTATTGGTGCCATTAACAGTGTTTTGTCATCCAGCTGATGAAGCGATGCCATCTCCCCCGAAGCATCACACAACGCAAGGCTACCTGGAGCCTCGTCCAACCCTTCACCCCATGTCCCACAGCCCCTGGGCCTCCCAGGTGGAGGGAGGCAAGGGGGGGCCAGAGGTGGCCGCGTGAAGAGGCGCCAATTTAGAGGAAGCCCAAGGACTGGGCTATTTTCCATAAGACTCTGCTTACGCAGAAAAGCCATTTCCATCCTGGTGTCATGAGAGCAGTGGTGATCCCCCCTTCTCCCATCCACTGCTCCAGAGGTCAGGGGACCCTTCTTTGAGCCAGGCTGTTGCTCAGCCCACTCAATCGCCTGGCTTTCATTGCTCGGCTGCTGACACCTTAATAAGAACAGCCCTCACCTCCCTTCTGTCTTCTCCCCAAACTGGACAGGGGACAGTCTCTTCTCCCATCCCTCACCCCTCTCCCAATTCTCTCTCCTGGTCTGAAACTCATTTCTCTCTCTCTCCCCGCCCTCTACCCCCTCCCTCCATCCTTCCTTTCCCAGGATCTCTCTAGTATTTCATTTTGTTTCAATGGTGTACAGTTGTCCAGATGGAGAATATCTTACTCCCCAGAATATGATAGGAGACTTCTATAAAATATAAGTTGATCTAAATTACTCCCCTGTTTAAAACGCATCATATTCAGGGTTAAGATCCAAAGTCTTCCCGCACCTTTCAAGGCCCTAGCGGATGCGACCACCCTCAGCCTTATTTCTTTTACTCTTCGTCAGGCTCACCACATCCCAGCCACTGGGGTCTCCTTTCCATTAACAGCAAGTATCGTGAGCCAAGCACACTCAATCCTCACAGCAACCCAATGAGGTCAGAACCGTTATCCCTGTTTTACACATGAGGAAACTGAGACACAGAGAGGTAAGTAAGATACGGTTAGTAAGGGATTGCCCTAGGATTTAAATCCAGGATGTCCAGCCCCAAGTCCTTCACCCTTGACCCACATGGTACTGCCTCTCTCCATCATTCCAAGCATGCTGAGCTCCTCCCTGCCTCAGGACTTTGGCACATGCTGTTCTTCTACTATACTTTTCTCCCATCCTTCTACTGAATAACCTCCACTTCATCTTGTGGGTTTGAGCTGAGATGTTACTTCAGAGAAACCTTTCCAGAGCTGCCAACATCACCACTGTCCAAGTCACTCCCCATTGTTATTCTCCATCACAGCCCTCTGTTCTTTCTTTACCCCATAGCTTTTCTTATTTATTAACATAAATTTTGGGGATAACTTTTGGTATATATTTATATTACTTGTTCGAAACTGTTTGCTGTCCTTTCTACCAGGCCCCTCTCTGTTGGAAGGATTAAACTTCCCCGCCCCATCAACATCAAGTTTGGCCATGTGACTTGCTTTGGGCAGGAAATACGCTCGGAGAAAAAAATGCTGGAGCTGTTGTGTGGCTCGGCCATCACGCTTCTCCTCTCTGACAAGGGGGCATATCTCAGACAGAAGCTGCTCTTTTAGCCTTGGTCCAAAACGGAGAGGGTGGGATGTAGAGCTGCAGTGGACCTAACGTGAGCAAGAAATAAACGTTTGTTGTAGTAAATCACTAGGATTTGGATGTTATTTGTTACCATAGCACAAGTTAGCTTAGGTTGCCCAATCTGTGTGCTTACTTGACGTTTTTCTCCTCAATACACTGTCCATTGCATGAAATCAGAGACTGCATCTGTTTCATTTTATGCCCTTGCTCAGCATCTAGCAAAGGGCCTGGCACATTTCAGGACTCAACAAATAGTTGTTGAATGAAATGTATATATGTATACGTGTATTATAAATGTATAATGAATAGACACATGAACCAGCATCTGAAGGCTACCTTTTGGTCTGTGTTGTTTATCACACAGAGCAAGTAGCTTTTCATAAAGCTACCCGACTCTGACTTTGCACTCCGTTGTACACCACCCCTGGACACCCTCCACAGCTCTTCCCTTACTCTACCTTCTAGCAGACACATCATTCTGACACCGCTTTTAATATGCATGCAGTTTCTAGGTAAGGTTTAATATCTAGGAGAAAAGTCCAGTTATAACTATCTAGTTTCCACAGAAAAAGACAAAGAATTCTCTTAAATATCTTTTTTTCCAATAAAGAATAGCTTGTCCCCAAATAGTTAAAGGGCTTAAAAGGTCCTATCACAGCTTTGGATCTGTTGGTTCTTCACTCAGTCAAGCTGAAATAAAATACATATATTGTAGGAAGATATTACTGAGCATATTTTGAAAATATAAGGAAATGCACCCAGAAGCAGAAGATTTTTTTTCCCTGTGTTTAAATGATCCCTAACTTCTGTAGGTGGATACATGGGCACTTTTTTCCCCCCTACAAAGGATTTTGCTAAAGATCCCAAGTAGTAGAGGACATATGGACAGAAGAAAGATGTTCTCTCCTGAAAATAATCCAGGCAGTCTGTCCCTTTTCTCCACATATCATGGAAGCCAATTGTACTGGAGGCTTCTGGGGTAACCCTTGTCTCTACAGATGAGAGTAGGGGCTACATATGATTTATGTTTATTTCTCTAGCACTAGACTAGTGCCTGGCACGAGATAGAGGATCAGTGAATGTTTGTTCAGAGCGTGAATGGTTTTGTTGAAATAAATGAGACTGGAGATACTAGGAAGACTTGGGGTCCCTCCTCATTGACATGTCTTCCAGAGAATTTGGAATCCAGTGTCAGGTACTGAACCAACATACAACCCACTATCCCTGCCCAGAACCCTCCTTGTGGTCAAGGCCTGGCTTCCAATTTCCAATTGGTGCTACTCTGTCCAGTTATTTGGATGCAGTCAGTCAAACACAGTGTGGATATCAGCCACCAAAGAGTGGGCTGAGAGACAGGAGGGAACTACATTCTAGCGCTGCTCTGCCACTGACCTTCTGTGAGCTTGGGCCTCATTTGCAAAATGAGTCTGTGGCCCAAATGATCTCTAAGGTCTCTTCCAGTCGTGACATTCTGTGCCTTTTGAAACACCCCAGACTTGGAAGGACTCCATCTTTCACCATTGTTTCTAACTATCAAGTCTTCAGAGCTATCCGAGCACTAGAGCAATTAGCTGGGTAATTGTTCCCGAGTACCAGCTTATTCCTAATTAGGTAGTGCCTGGGTTCACACTCTAGCAATTAACCCCCAAATAGAATAATTGCTCTAGAAAGAACACAGTATAATTATTCTGAAGCTCGTCCTTCCTTCTCACCAACTCCCCTCGGGCTATAATAGGAAAGGAGCTATCTGCTGTGGGTTGGCCACTTTCTCCTTAACCTCTGCGTGGTCCTTGCCATGTGGCCGTCCATTCATCTTCACGACTGGCTCCTAGATGCCTGGAGGTCATCGTGGCCTGCTGTCCGGTCACTCCCCTGACCTATGACATTACAGTTCCTGTGGATTCAGTGACAGTCTCCCAGCTGCAGGTACAGGTCTCCCATAGGTCACGGAGGGTCAAAACCCACAAACAAAAATACCACCCCAAAAACATGTAGAAAAGAGGACCAGGAAATGAGTTGGTTTATTTTCACTCTTCACAAGATAGCAGCGTTTGGGTGCACAAACTTAACTGCTTTTGTTTAGTTGCAGAACTTATGAATATATGGGTAAGAGAGAGAAAGGACTGCTAACGTAATACACAGTTAGTCAACCACACGTTTCTCAAACAAGCTGCATTCAATACAGCACAAACAGAGCAAGCAGTGAGAATTTTTTGTTACTAAGTTTGTTACAGTGATTTGTAGGTATTTAAACTTGAGTAGGCTTTTACAGTTTGAGGTAATTGGCCTATTTTAAATAACTAGCAACACACATGCACTGTACACTTTTCCCCTCCTTTCCCCCTGCTAAATGTTTCCGGGCATGCTGACCGCCCAGCCACACTCAGCATCAGGATAGTATACAGTGGGTGGTATACAATAGACCAGAGGTAACATGACCAGAGATTTACCACTTGGCATAGAAAATCTGGGCTAGCAGATCTGGGAAGAGGACCCAAGACTATGTTTTTGACTTGGCACCCAATTAAGGGATGGACGAAAGGTTTGTCATCCTGTGAGGGAGGCACTGGCAGTAGAGCAGAGTGACTGAAAGATCCATCGCAGAGGCAGACCCATTGCATGAAAACTCCTGCTCAGTAGCTGTGTGCCTCATTTTAAGCCTCAGTTTCTTCAGATGTAAAATGGGGATATCCCCATCTCACATTCTGTGGAATAAATGCAATAAAATACATAAAGCGTCTCACATAGTCCCTGACACATAGTAAGCGTACAGTGAATGTCGGTAATTATAAGGAGTAAAATTATTAACAGCCTTGATTATGAGTATGTAGAGTCCTGCCACCAGCTAAATGTGCAAATTTTTAAAATGTGCTTCCTGCTCAAAACAATTTACTTACATTAAAAATAATCATGATAAACATACAAATCTATGACAGTTAACCTTAGTGGCTTAATTAGAGTTGGATAGTGCACAACTCACTGAAAGCAGCAACCTCGAATAGATTTTTAGCAATGATTGGCCCTATGGTTCTATTATATTATGCTTGTTAGATGTTATCCTAGACCATCGTCTCCTGTAGAAGATGTAGAGGAATTGCTGCTTGCTCTGGACTGAATTACATCCCCTCCAAATTCATATGTTGAAGCCCTAACCCTCACTGTGACGGTAATTGGAGATGGGGCCTTTGGGAAGTAATCAGGGTTAGAAGAGTTTATGAGGCTGCAGCCCTATAAGAAAAGGATTAGTAACCTTATAGGAAGAGACACCAGAGAGCATGCTCTCTCTCTCTGTCTACCATGTGAGGACACAGCAAGAAGGTAGCTGCAGCCATCTGCAAGCCAGGAAGAGAGGCTTCACCAAGAAACGAATTTGGCCAGCACCTTAATCTTGGACTTACCAGCCTCCAGAACTCTTAGAAAATAAATTTCTGTTGTTTAAGTCACCTAGTCTATGCTATCGGTTATGGCAGCCCAAGCAGAATAAGCCCCTTCTGCAAGCTTCTACAGTGCTTACACTGGTCTAACACAGCAACAATTACATTGAATTTGAATTGTATGCTTATGTGTTAATGTTCTCCAGCAGCCTGTGAGCCACTTAAGGGGCAAGGACTATATATTTTCTCTCTGAACACTCCCACATTTATCTAAGTAAATAAATGTTCCATAGACATTTCTTGGGTGAAGAATGAATTCTGCCCCTTTCTTTTAGCCTAACTAGATGCTACTCAGTAAGAGGGCGGTGAGGTATTGCACAACCCAGAGTGAGACATCTGTGCTCCTTGAGTTGTTCTTAAGGAGAGGGGATGCTACTTGGTGACCTTGGAAACACGAGGACATTGAAATCACCTTCATATCCCGCTGGGTAAGGGATGAGAATGTGAACTGAATGGGAAAGGAAGTTTGGCATTAAGCAGAGTCTATGTGTGATTAACAAGAGAATTGTGCTGTGGTTGATTAGAATGTTAGAGTAATTCCTAATTTTCTGCTATAATAGAGAACTTTTCTGTGGGGACAATGGAATAGTAAAAATATTATCTGAGGGCAATATTCTGGCCTGAAAAAATACATTCAGGAGAGAATACTATGTTGATACATTTGGGTATCTATCATCTACTTGGTCCCAACTTAAAACTGTAATAAGGTTTTATATTACCATATTCTCCAAGTATTTCACATGTATTATTTTGCAATGAACTTCAAAAGTAGATAGGCAAGAATAAGTGTGGTAGACACCAATTATACTGTCTGCCCAGCACTCCTTGCCTATTTTGTGAAAAGTTTCTCTGTTATATTATAGAACATTCCTTGCATGCAATGTTAAGGTTCTAGGGGGGTTTCTAACCTCAGAGCCCCATTTCCCTGGCCACAGAAGGACACATGACCCAAGATAGGCCAATCAGAGCTCTCCTCCAGGATTGTTCCCATGGGAACTAAGGAAAGAGAGCAACTTTCTATCTGGTGGCAGAGTTTTAGTAAACTAGGTAGGTAGGAGTTGCCTGTGGCCATGGGGCTCATCTCATAGGGAACTCCACTTGGAGAGAAGAAAGCCAATATATTGAGAGACGCAAAGGCAAGCAATGTCTTGAACAATCAGCTCTTTTTTGGTTGTAAGTGACAGAAACTCAACTTGAAACAGCTTAGGAAAATAAGGGGATTCATTGACTTATTTTTCCAAATTGTGGAAAGAATTTTGGTATAATTGAGTCTGAGAAATGACCCAAGCTATTAGGACTCAGATGTAACTACTGAGGCCCAAAGAAGCTAAATAATTTATGCAAATTAGAAAAGATAAAATGAAAGTGACATTTAATGAACACTTACGATATGCCAGGCAGTGTATTTTATGCTTTATTAAAAGATGTCATTTTCCCCATTTTACAGGTAGAAATGAAGGTCACATAGCTAATATTAGCAAAGCTTGGATTTGAACCCAAGCCTGTCTTGTTCCAAAGCCTATGGTCTATCCCTATATTAAAAAGCCTGAAGGCACCCAGTTACTAAATAACAAAGCCAGATAGCCCAAGTATTGGGCAAGTTCTCTTTCCACTGCATGATGCTGCCTGTCCCTAAATCTTTGAAGCAAAAGTATAGACAGACCTTTATAATTTACATATGTGTTAAAATATATTATCCAGCCTTCATCAATTTTTAGTGCAAAAATACACTTTTGTAATTAGTACTCACCTGTTTAAATACTTTCCTATTAACATAACAGTTTATACTCCTGGGTAAGGGGTTGGCTGCAAAATGTATTGATTCTGAAGTAGAAAAACCTAATTCATCGTTCCCGTGTCCTGCCAAATATGATGAAAATGTAACATCACAAAAAGCTCCATTTGGTACTTTGGCCAAGCCTTCAGTAGAGTTGCTGTGAGACCATGTGTTTCCTTCCAGTGAGAACAAACCAGCTAGAAAGGAAGGAGGGAGAAGGAAATAGAACTCCAAGGGAAAAGACAGAAAAACATCGAGAGTAGAATGAACAGTGTGAGGAGGAATGGCCAAAAGAGGCCATGATCCAAGCAAAACGGCAACAAGTGAAGTAAACAGAGGAGATGCATGTGAAGAGCAGACATCTGGAACAAAGGAGGAGCTGGACAAAAAAGCAAGGAGTGCTCTAAAGAAGGAGAAAACTGCTGAGCAGACGAAAGGGTCCAAAAATAGTGAAATATGGAGTCAGTCACTGGTACTCACCAAAAGAGAAGGAAGTCCTAAAGGGAAGCCAATGACCAAATCATTTGTATACTGCTTTGAAATGCAGTTTTCCTTTGGGGAAAAAATTCCAGGAAAGCTAATAGACTCACCAAATGTGCTTAATTGCTCTGTTGCATTTCCCAGCACATGCCAGCGGGTGGACACACTGCAAAGAATTCCTTGTAATTGCATTCCAGTGACTACACTAAGTTGATATAGAATCTGCAGAACACTTACCACTTGAATTATATAAAGAAGGTCAATACTGTAAGTTGTGAGTAAATAAAAATGGCAGAAAGAAATGGATAATAATATCTAAGAAAATAAAGTTGGAACCATGAGAGAAAAGTAAAAGGAAACATGGAGAATCATTTATCAATTGAAGGTGAATTTTTCAAACTGAAAAT
This sequence comes from Delphinus delphis, assembly GCF_949987515.2. Taxonomy (NCBI): domain Eukaryota; kingdom Metazoa; phylum Chordata; class Mammalia; order Artiodactyla; family Delphinidae; genus Delphinus; species Delphinus delphis. The sequence goes on along the minus strand of NC_082683.1, from coordinate 78,939,353 downwards.
TGAAACCAAAGTGTTTTTAGGGTATGGGGACATAAGAAGCCCATGGACTGGATCTGGGGCCAGAAAATAGGAGCAGACCATGCAGGATCCCAAAGGCAGTATTAAGGATTTTAATGTGTATCCTAAGATCAGTTGGAAGCTACTGCTGATCTTGGGGGAAGGTGAGGATAGTGGGACAGAGGAGTGACATGGTCAGATTTACATTTTTGGAAAGATTGCTCTAGGTGGAGCGTGAGGAATGAATTAGACTAGGACTAGGACTAGATTTGATGCCAGGAGACCAGAGAGAAGGTTACCCCAAATAGTCTACATAAGAGACGCTGGCTGCTTGGACTAAGGTGATGATAGGTGAAGGAGAGAAGGATTTGAGAAATAGTTAAAAGATAAAATAGATGAGACTTCCTGACTCCTTGGATATGGAGAGTGGGAGAGAAGGTGGGGAGGGTGAAGGATTAACAGGACATTATTAGAATAGTTTTGTCACCCTGTATTCTCAGCACTCTTTAGGTTGCAAATGACACAAATTCTAATTCAAAGTGGCTTAGCCGATAAAGGAAAAGTATTTACTTCTTTAATTGAAAAGTCCAGAGATACATCTAAATCCAGGTGCTGCTTTATCAGGGGGCTGAAATGATGTTATAGGATTCTACCTTTTCCCAGTTCTTGCTTCTGCTTCTCTCCACGGTGGCTTTATTCTCAGAACTCCCACATAGTGTTGAGATGACGGTCTAGTTCCATATCAACAAATCCAAAGACAAAGAGAAAGGTTCTTTCCACAGGAGATACCACACAGCCTTGGATCCATTCTCAGTACAACAACATGAAAAGAGATGGAGGGGGAGGGGGTGAAGGTTTTTCCCCAAAGGAAATTCAGGATACCACTATCAAAGCAAGGAAAAGGAGATGCTGGTGGCCAAAAAACAGTGGCCATTCATTACACATTTTCACATCAGTGTAGACAGATGCTTCCTTCTTTGAAATCAAAATTTAATTTATAAACATACATACATTCAGTTGAATAAAAGTGAGTGAAGTGTATAGCCAGACCATTTACCTCCCACAATATGAGGCTATTTAAGGTTTTCAAAATTTTCTGACACTTTGAAATTATTTATGGATTTAATCACTTGCCCAGAACCAAATTATAATTTTATGCTCTCTTTGTTACTCTAAGTGAAATCTTTGAAATTATTTTGAGGCATTATTTTATTCTTGACAAGGAATAATTGTTATGTGAATAAAACAATTACAATGTATGTATGATACTTAAAATATTGGGTAGTTATGGTGTGTATCCAACTATGTAGGCAAAGAAGCGGAGAACAAAGTAAGCATGTTGTAAATCAGTGGACCTGGCTTAGGTCACAATGTTGTTGATTACTTACAGATTACAGATTGTTGATTCTAGATAACAGGTTACAGCTGTTCGTTATATACAACACGTGCCTCCACCGCATAGTGGTGGAGCTTCCTAGGCTCACATCTTGCCTCTGCCATTTACTAGCTGTGTGACCTGAAGCAAGTTATTCAACCTCTCTGTGCTTCGTGTTTCTTATCTGCAAAACAGGAATAACAACAGTACTGCTTTACACAGTATTACAAGGATTAAATGAATTAATATTTGCGCCTGGACATAATAAGTGCTACATAGGTATTTATTTAACACACTTGTGAATTTCATTTAACTTTCTGAGACTCAGTTTACTTATCTGCAAAATAAACATGATAGTATCTGTAATTTCTCAGGGTGTTAAATGAGATTATTTGTAGAGCTCCAAGCACAGAGCTTTGCATAAAGCAGGCATCCAGTAAATGTAGTTCTCTTTTCTCCCATAAAGACTGGAAAACTATTCCTGTTAATAAGTATTGGAATAGATCCAAACGCAATTCCCATCCAGTTATTTTCTATTTCTGCATCCTTCAATATATCTCTATGGCCTTTATCATCATTAGACCATAAATCCCACCACTGCACACCCAGCAGCATGCACTCCCATTATACACACCAATTGGCACACAGCAGATGCACAATAAATAGTGGCTAAACAAATAAATGATTATTCAACCCTTCACTTCAATGCACTTGTCCACCCAGTAGTGTCTTTAGATATTTTGAGACAGATTCAGCAAAATGGACAACTTGTGATGCAGACAATTTTTCTCTTTCTGTGTAAAAATTCCATTTATATAAAAATAACTGAGCAGGGCTGCAACCAGCTGTCACTTCATGTAGACATGTGCAAGCACAAAGCCCTGCGTGATGGGCATCATTCTTGAGTTGTGCCGTGTTACACGCTGTCAAATGGAATATGTTAGGAAAAGAAGTGTCAGCCCACAACTTTAAAGTTACAAGTAGGTGTTTTGCAGATAGAAAAATAAGAAAAAATGAGAGATATGTACTTTAAAAAAAACCTCTTTGCTTTCAACGTTTTAACTTCAGATAGGACTGATCTTAGTCTAAGCCACTGTAACAGAAGAAACTTCAGGATGTTTCTCATCATCTGAATCCTCTTCCATTATTTCTATTGTCCTGGGCAATAAATTTCAGTATTTGATCAAATCATGGCAGATTCCATGCTATCCCATTCAGGTATCCCCAGTTTATCTATAATGATTTTCCTCTTGTCAGCTCATTTCTTAAACCTTTGCTGAATATGGTTTCAGTGGTACTATAAACAATCATCATTGCATTGTAAAACTGGAAACTCTCCGCTAAAATAGTGTTTTGATCTGGGTTGCCATAGTAATAAGTGTATGCTCCCCTCTTTGGAGGCCTTGTTATATGAAGTATCTGTGATTTGCTCAGAATGGCCCCAGTTCATCTGTCAAAATGGGTTTTTCCTTTTTTAAAATAATGATCTAGAAAATCCCACAGCAACTACTAATATTTTACAACCATAACGAGGAGCATTGGAGTAGTCAAGCTTTATAAATCTATGCCATTATTACATTAGAATAAATCATGTTTCTTAGGTATATTACATAGGCCTGTGTAAGCCTAATTTTAGGTCTGCTATTCAACAAGGGTGCGGTTGTTTATAATGAAAAGAGAATTATTAAGTGTGACTTCAAAAATGCATCATATGTCAGTTCATGTTGAGAGACCTGGAGCAAAAAAATGGAAATTACTTCTTATTTCTATGAAAATACTGCAAATAGCTATTCAGGTTCAAACTTAGTTACAATTAGAATGTGATGAGCAATGATTTTTTATAACAGCATGAAATTGTACATTCCATTCACGTTTGGGTTGAAATTATTCATTGGTAGGAGGGGAAAAATGAGAAATCCTGCAAATTTATCAGTGTCACCATGAAGAAAAATATGATGGTACATTATTTGAAATAAAAATGTTCCAGTCAGTTACAGTAATTTGATACAAGAACTATGATTTTTTTTTCCTGCACGAACGAGGGTAAACAAACACTATATCAACAAACCAGCAATAGAATCCACAAAAAGGAGTAACATCATTTTTCATCTAAGACAAATGGTTAAGTTGGTTACTTTCTGTAAGTCACTACCAGCTACAGAGTTATTTTATGTAATTCACTGCTGGCTACTGCCTCATAATATCTGATGTGGGAATATTACAAACATCAGTGGGCGAAAGAACAGGAAGAATCCATCTGTATTCAATGAATTCTAATTAAAAAGTAATTACGGCATAATGAAGTAGCTGCCAATTTTATTCCCTTTCCCCAGCCACAAACCAGAGACACAGAGTATGAGTCCTCTGCTATTTGTATCCGGCTAAACAAGCAGAAAGCCGGGCAGGAACCAGACACACATTTCCTTGCATTTTTCAGGTGACTTCGTTTTAAACAACTGCAGCCCCAGAAGACATTCAGGGGCAGAGGTGGTACACATCTTCTGTTATAATTGACCTGAGCTTTGAGATTTCTCTGTCATGATGTATCCCAGAACGTTGCATGATGGGAAGACCCTTGTTATTCCTCCACCAGCCGAGCCAAACAGACAAGATCAAGTAGGTCTGGGACTTGGGAAAAAAGGGAAGAAATATTGACAGATAAGTAACCACTCCAGGAAATGACAGACAGCTGGAGCAGTGTCGGGACTCTCAGGATTCAGATGTAATCCTTTAACCTCATGCTCAAACTCTGTAATCTCTCAATGAGATGGAAGAGAGGAAGGAAAAAAGCAAATTGCTTAATCAAAGCCCTTAATGTGTGACCAGGATTAGTAACTAAGTCAGAATGACAATCTGCAGGTATAAAAAAGCTTTCATAACATAGCCTCAGTACTAATGAAGTTGTATCTGCAGGATTGAAAATAAGGAAAAGGTAACCTGGCATTTCAGCTGGCACAGAAACCTTTCTCTTCAAGAAAACAGGCATTCAAAACTATATTCCTGACCACCAGCAATTTTTCTTCAGCTGCCAAGAAGAAGGGCTACACCCTGTATTCCTTCTTCATCTAATACAAAACATAACAGGTGTCAGTAGGGTTTCCATCTAAAGAAGAAGAATAGGCTCTGGCATAAGTCATTTGCTGCTGAGGGCACTAAAAGATGTCGGGGTTCTTCTTTAGAAAGGAAGTGCTAACAGGCTAAAATGGCCCTTGTCAATTCACATTAAAAATGGAAAATAATAGCACACTGGATTTATACAGCATCCTCGGAGGCAGCCATCCATGTTACACTATGAGGTTTTGTATTAACCTTCAGAAATGGTGGGAAGTGTGCATTAGTTACTCTGTCATACAACAGGGCATCCTGAGGTCCTGATAAACAATGTTGCTCCCATGATCATTGCTACGGAGCGGGCACATTCTTATTGAAAGCAATCTATTTCAGCCATGTTGCTTTCCTTCTCCCTAATGCGTTACTGATTTTCCATGAAATAAGCATCTACAAATTCTTCATACCACTGTAATGGGCGGGCCTGGCCGAACTCATGCGAGAATAGATGTATGGGGTCTACAATTGACCCCTCACTGCCTGTCCTCTAGTTTTGTATCAGTTATGTATCACTGTATAACAAATTTAGCCCAAAGATAGCAGCTTAAAACAATAAAAATGGGGCTTCCCTGGTGGCACAGTGGTTGAGAGTCCATCTGCCGATGCAGGGGACACGGGTTCATGCCCCCGTCCAGGAAGATCCCACATGCCACAGAGCGGCTGGGCCGGTGAGCCGTGGCCGCTGGGCCTGCGCGTCTGGAGCCTGTGCTCCACAACGGGAGAGGCCACGACAGTGAGAGGCCCGCGTACCGCAAAGAAAAAAAAAAAAAGTAAAAATGTATTATCTCACACTTCCTGAGAATCAGAGGGGCTTAATGGGCTGGTTCTGGTTCAGGACCTCTCATGACAATCAGGCTGTCAGCCAGGGCTGCATCACCTGAAGATTTGGGGCTGGGGATCTGCTTCCAAGAAGGCTCACTCACATGGCTGTTGACTACAGTCCTCAGTTCCTCACTGGCTGTTGACCGGAAGCCTTATGGCTTCCTATCCTTCTCAAACTCATTCAAAATACGGTAGTGGGAGGAACACTCCCAAACTCATTCTACGAAGCCACCATCACCCTAATACCAAAACCAGACAAAGATGTCACAAAAAAGAAAACTACAGGCCAATATCACTGATGAACATAGATACAAAAATTCTCAACAAAATACTAGCAAACAGAATCCAATAGCACATTAAAAATATCATACACTATGATCAAGTGGGGTTTATCCCGGGAATGCAAGGATTCTTCAATATATGCAAATCAATCAATGTGATACACCATATTAACAAATTGAAGGATAAAAACCATATGATCATCTCAGTAGATGCAGTAAAAGCTTTCAACAAAATTCAATACCCATTTATGATAACAACTCTCCAGAAAGTGGGCATAGAGGAAACCTACCTCAAAATAATAAAGGCCATATATGACAAACCCACAGCCAACATACTTCTCAATGGTGAACAACTGAAACCATTTCCTCTAAGATCAGGAACAAGACAGGTTTACCCACTCTCACTGCTATGATTCAACTTAGCTTTGGAAGTTTTAGCCACAGCAATCAGAGAAGAAAAAAAAATAAAAGGAACCCAAATCGGAAGAGAAGAAGTAAAACTGTCACTATTTGCAGATGACCTGATTCTATACATAGAGAATCCTAAAGATGCTACAGAGTTATTTTATGTAATTCACTGCTGGCTACTGCCTCATAATATCTGATGTGGGAATATTAAACAGAGCCTATCAGTGAACTTGGTAAAGTAGCAGGATACAAGATTAATGCATGGAAATCTCTTGCATTCCTATACACTAATGACGAAAAATCTGAAAGAGAAAGTAAGGAAACACTTCCATTTACCATTGCAATAAAAAGAATAAAATACCTAGGCATAAACCTACCTAAGGAGACAAAAGACCTGTATGCAGAAAACTATAAGACACTGATGGAAGAAATTAAAGATGATACAAACAGTTGGAGAGATATACAATGTTCTTGGATTGGAAGAATCAACATTGTGAAAATGACGATACTACCCAAAGCAATCTACAGATTCAATTCAATCCCTATCAAACTACCACTGGCATTTTTCACAGAACTAGAACAAAAAATTTTACAGCTTGTACGGAAACACAAAAGTCCCGAATAGCCAAAGCAACCTTGAGAAAGAAAAACGGAGCTGGAGGAATCAAGCTCCCTGACTTCAGACTATACTACAAAGCTACAGTAATCAAGACAATATGGTACTGACACAAAAACTGAAATATAGATTAATGGAACAAGATAGAAAGCCCAGGGATAAACCCACGCACCTATGGTCACCTTATCTTTGACAAAGGAGGTAAGAATATACAATGGAGAAAAGACAGTCTCTTCAATACATGGTGCTGGGAAAACTGGGCAGCTACATGTAAAAGTATGAAATTAGAACACTCCCTAATACCATACACAAAAAAAATCTCAAAATGGATTAAAGACCTAAATGTAAGGCCAGACACTATAAAACTCTTAGAGGAAAACATAGGCAGAACACTCTATGACATAAATCACAACAAGATCCTTTGTGACCCACCTCCTAGAGAAATGGAAATAAAAGGAAAAATAAACAAATGGGACCTAATGAAACTTAAAAGCTTTTGCACAGCAAAAGAAACCATAAACAAGACAAAAAGACAACCCTCAGCATAGAGGAAAGTATTTTCAAATGAAGCAACTGACAAAGGATTAATTTCCAAAATATACAAGCAGCTCATGCAGCTCAATATCAAAAAAAACAAACAACTCAATCCAAAAATGGGCAGAAGACCTAAATAGACATTTCTCCAAAGAAGATATACACATTGCCAACAAACACATGAAAGGATGCTCAACATCACTAATCATTAGAGAAATGCAAATCAAAACCACAATGAGGTATCATCTCACACTGGTCTGAATGGCCATCATCAAAAAATCTACAAACAATAAATGCTGGAGAGGCTGTGGAGAAAAGGATACCCTCTTGCACTGTTGGTGGGAATGTAAATTGATAGAGCCACTGTGGAGAACAGTATGGAGGTTCCTTAAAAAACTAAAAATAGAACTACCATGTGACCCAGCAATCCCACTACTGGGCATATACCCTGAGAAAACCATAATTCAAAAAGAGACATGTACCACAATGTTCATTGCAGCACTATTTACAATAGCCAGGACATGGAAACAATTTAAGTGTCCATCAACAGATGAATGGATAAAGACGATGTGGCAAATATATACAATGGAATATTACTTGGCCATAAAAAGAAATGAAATTGAGTTATTTGTAGTGAGGTAGATGGACCTAGAGTCTGTCATACAGAGTGAAGTAAGTCAGAAAGAGAAAAACAAATACCACATACTAACACATATATACGGAATCTAAAAAAAACAAAAAAAAATGGTTCTCATGAACCTAGGAGCAGGACAGGAATAAAGATGCAAATGTAGAGAATGGACTTGAGGACACAGGGAGGGGGAAAGGTAAGGTGGGATGAAGTGAAGGAGTAGCATTGACATATATACACTACCAAATGTAAAACAGATAGCTATTGGGAAGCAGCTGCATAGCACAGGGAGATTAGCTCGGTGCTTTGTGACCACCTAAAGGGGTGGGATAGGGAGGTTGGGAGACAGGCACAAGAGGGAGGGGTTATGGGGATATATGTATACATATAACTGATTCACTTTGTTGTACAGCAGATACTAGCACAACATCGTAAAGCATTTATACTCCGATAAAGATGTTAAAAAAAAAAAAAACCTAGTGTAACATCTAGCATATAGAAGGCCTTTAGTAAATGTCTAAATTAAATTGAATTATTGCTCTCTTCCTGTCTTGTCACAAACCTCCTTCAAAGCCAAAGTACAGTCTTAACTTTGAGGACATTCTTACTAATGCCCTAACTACAGACTGGCAAAGAGCCATTCGCTTCTCAGTTATTCAATTTGAACACCTGGTATATGCCAGACAGTGCACTAGATGCTGGCTTTGCAGTGATGAACAAACCCACTGGACATTTGGCCCCGTGAAATTTAGAGTCTAGTTTATCTAATAGCTATGTAGTAAATGTAAGTAGATGATAAAATGATATATGATAGTTGCCTTCAAATATATAAAGAACTATCTCACAGGAGAGAGGCTAAACATACTTAGAGGACAGAACTGGGCCCCATGAGTGGCAGTTACCACGGCACAGATTTAAATAAGGACATTTTAGTACAGGGGTTTTGAACCCTGGGAAGGAATCACTTTGGGAAGTAAGGAGCTTCCCAGCACTAAAAGTCTGATGATGATCTGTCACGGAATACTGTATGAATAATAATAACAACAATAATAATGGTGGCTAACATTTATAAGTTTCTACCACAAACCAGGTACTGTACAACACTCTATGAAGAGGGTATTACTATCATTGTCATTTTGTAGGTGAGGAAACTGAGACCCAAGTGAGTCTTGAAGTCAAATCTAGGCAGTCCAGCTCTGGATCCTGTGTGCTGGACTCCTTACTCCTCTGCGTCTCTGTTGAGAGATTCTGCTGTGAGTGGAAGGTGAGCAACGTGTTTCTTTCTAACGCTGAGATTTTCTGATTCTATAGTTCTCTTTATCGGCACCTATACCCAAAGACGGCAATTGATCCAGAACCAGAAGCTGGGACCCAGGATGTGTAGTTTCATTGTGTAATTAGGGTGATGTTAAGAAAGCCCTCCTGCAACAGCAGTCCCCACCCCCAGCCCACCACCTCCCAGGACCAGCATCACCCATTTCTGCAATCCTCCTACATGGGACCGTGGTGTTTTAACTTAAGGCTAAAATCTTTGTTTAAACACAAAGCGTTGAGAGGAGTCAGACTTTAAGGTGATGAAAGGTCAAGAAATCATATCACAGAAGGAACTGTTGAAAAAATTGGATCTGCTCTGGTTTAAAAAAGAAGAAGAGAGAAAGAAAGAAAAAGAACAAAGAGAGATATGTCTTAAAATATTTGAAGAATTATTACTTAGGAGCTGAGGTTCACTTGCTTTTGTTTCTGCTAAAGGCACAATGGGAACCAATAGTGAAAATTATCTGGGGGCAGTTTTCTCTTCCACATTAAGAAAGAACTTCCTAACAATTGGCACTGCCAACCGTGGAATGGAGACATCCTGGGGATGTTGTAGATACCCCTTTATTAGAAGATTTCAGCAGGGATACTGGAGAAGAGATTCCTCCCTGGTTAAGTGTTCTTCCAATCCTAAATTCTATGGTTCTTTGGTTAGTGGTCTATAACTTTGTGCAGGTGTTAATAGCTGTGTTTGAGTGATTAAGAAAAATTTATTTAAAAATATTAAAAAACACAGATAAATAAAAAATCACCCATAATGCCACCACTTAAAGATTAATCAAGGAAAGAGGCAGAGGGCTTGGCCCCTCTAATTCTGCCCTCCATCGTTCATAGCTTGGTTAAATTCATCAAAAGGTAAAGGAAGGCAATTGATAATGTTAATGAGAGTTAATAATTAAAAGGACTAGATGACATGGTATTGGTTGTTATAGGTGTGTGTGTGTATGTTCTTTTCTGTCATAAATATATACATTTACATATACATACATATGTACAGTTTTAGAGCTGACTGATTCAAATCATGCCTTGAACTACATCTGAGCCAAATTAAGAATGAAAATTGGCTTTTAAAAATAAAACTTCATGACATTTTTTTTTCTTAAATTCCATATATATGTGTAAAGTAATTATACCCCAATAAAGATGTTAATAAAAAAAAAAAAATAAACACTAAAAAAATAAAAATAAAAAAAATAAAACTTCATTTTATGGTTTTTAAAAATTTCTTCTTTCACCTAAAGGCTAAATACAGCTGAAGTCAATGTCTTCGGTTTCATTTTGGCTTAGAGGTAAAATGAGGCAGAGTGTACACAGGAGCGAGCGTGCACCTGTAGAGAGGTGGCGACAGTGCACTGACCCATAGGGGACACGGGGATCTACAAGAGAGCTCACAGAGCACGCCCTTGATTTTTTCTCCATAAAACCTGTTTCTCCTCTTGTCTTCCTCATCTCAGGAAAAGACAACTTCTGTGCAGTTGTTCAGACAAGAACAGAAGAGTCGTCCTTACTTTATCTCTTTCCTGCAGTTTCCATGTGCAACCAACCCATCAGCAAGTCCCCGGGACCCAGCCTCCAAATAGATCCCAAATCCAACCACCTCTTCCACCACCATTATCTTTATCCAGGTGACCAGCATCTCTCTATACTGGAATAGTCTCTCTGCTTCCTGTCTTGTTTGCTATAATCCTCTGTACATAGCACCCAGAGGGACTTTCTTATTAAATATAAATTCAATCATGGCAGTCCTCTGCCTAAACCCCCATCCCCCAATTGCTTCCCATCACATTTAGCAAACATTCCAAACTCCTTTCTCTGGCTATAAAGCCCTCGATTACTTGACCCTAACTACCTCTTCTACACCCTCTTCTAGGCTTTCCCCAGCCATCCTGGCCTCTGGTCTGGTCATCTCCGTCACCATTGGTGCCCACCTGGGAGCCTCTAAGCTAGCGGTACCCTCTGCCTGGAATGTCAGTCACACTCAACTCTGCATGTCCATGTCCTTCTTTTGATTCAGCACTTGGCTGAGACATCACCTCACAGAGAGTCCTTACTGTATCATGTGAAGGAGTTACTCTCCGTCCCATCACCTTATGTTAATTCTCTATGTAGCTCTTGTATGCTCTGATTTCTCTCTTGTTTCTTTCGCTTTCCCTCTCTCTTGGTTTCTTGTCTGTCTCCCCTACCAGAACACAAGACCCCCTTGTTAAGTGCTTAATCCTCAGATCCTAAAACAAAGCCTGATACATAGTAAGTGTCCAATAAACATTTGCTGGAGAAATGAAAGTGTGAATGACTAGTGGCCCCAGACAATGAACATCCACTGCACTGACTTTTGCTTGTACCCAAACTCTCCTGGTCCTCACTGGATAATGTCAGTCTTTTCATGTTGTGGTAATGAGCCCAGCTCTGAGGTCTTGTAAACTACTGAATAAAAAGCCTAACGCTCAGGGCAGATTTGTGATCATGTGTGAAATCAAGCATGAAAAAGAAACCAAGACTTTCTTACATGGGTCTAATTTGTGGAGATAACTGCTAAGAAACTAGAATAGGCTGGAAGGAAACGTCAGGATCAGGCAATTCCCCATTTGCTCTCAACATCATCAGCTCTCAGTCTGTTAAAATGCCGTCACTGATAGAGGCAGCCAAAACCAGGAAACATGGGCGGCTCAACTTTATGAATGAATCCTCTGAGTGCCTGGTGTTCCTGTGGTGGTTGTGAGTTGTACTGGAATTGGCCAAATTTAACGGCACCAGGTGAGAGGGATGAATTGATCCTTTATTCCTAAAGTCACTGTCCTGAACAAAACTCCAAAATGATTCCTACTGAATCAAATCTTTTAGTCAACAGTTTATTAGGTACTTACCACATTACAGCCATTTTCCTAGGTATTTTTACAAAAATATCATTTAATTCTCATTCTATCCCTATGAGTTTCCCCCTTTTATAGGTGAATAGACTTGGTTCCAGAGAGGTGAAATTATTTCTCAAGGTCGCACAGCTAGGCATAGATGGAGTTGAAATTTGAACCCTGACTTTTTTTTACAGAATAATTTTTTATTATTGAAGTATAGTTGTTAGTTTCAGGTGTACAGCACACTGATTCAGTTATATAAATATATATTCTTTTTCAGATTCTTTTCCCTTATAGGTTTTTACAGAATATTGAGTACAGTTCCCTGTGCTATACAGGTTATCTATTTTATATATAGTAGTATGTATATGTTAATCCCAAACTCCTAATTCATCCCTCCCCCACACTTTCCCCTTTGATAACCATAGGTTTGCTTTCTATGTCAGTGTGAACCCTGACTTCTTAGCTATTAAGCTGTCACTTCCCTTGCTTGTCCCAGCCTTCCAGCCATAATTTGGCATGCTGTGTAGTCCCACAAGTAGGGTTACAATTCTCAAAGTAAACTACTCGTTTTGCACTCTGACGTGGACAGCAACTTCTGGAGTGTCTGGTCAGTGGGGAGCAGCCCCAAGAGACCAGTCATTTCTAGGGATAATGATGCCTCAGAATTTCTGGACCCACAAAGCTGATGACAGCACCTTATGACCATGCCCCAGCCCCACCCAGGTGCCCTGCTCTAGTGGCCCTCAGCCTCCCGAGGTGACAGTATTTCTGTACCTGCACTGCAGATCAGGTTTCATTGGTAATCCGCCCACACCATCTCCCCAGCAGTCAGTGAATGTCTGCTTTTAGGGAGAAACCTTTGCTCATCTTTCCTTCTTAAACCAACTTACAGTTAAAAACTTATGAAGGAGCTTAGTCAGTGTCCTAAACAGATAAAGCTTTCAAAATGTTGTGTTTTTTTCTAGCATCTCTCTCTTTTGAGACTGAAGTAGTACCACATATCAGACAGGTGAGGGGCCGGGGAGGAGAGCAAGCCCTGTGACTCAGGCAGCTGGCACTGTGATAAGGGACACCAGACGAGGGCCTAAGAGCCGTGGACCACTGATCAGGCCCCACCTTCCCCGGGCCAGCAGCATCCACAAACGCTCCTGGGCAGCACAGTGGATAGACACTAGTTACAGAAGCAAAAGCAGATTTGAGCGTTAAGCCTTTTTAATGCCGTTAGTTTTACTCTGTATCAACTCATGTTCCACCTAGACCTCTGACAAATGGCTAAAACTGCTTGTTAAAAAGTACACATTCTCCACAACTGAAGAAGGAAACATGTTAAAACAAAGGCCCATCGGCTTGCAGACAATAGAGAAAATAATCTATTTATAATTGTGGAAATATCAGTGCTCTCAAAGGTAATTTTATGGTTCATTCAAACACTGAAGATAAATCATACCTTTTAAAAATAGTGACCATGTAGAGCGGATTTTAACCACACGAAATGTCATTAAATGAGTGGATTTTAGTTAGGCAATGCAAAATGATTTTTTAAGATGTTTTTGGGTGAGTCATCAAGCACTGTATTCACTAAACTCTTTTAATAGCAAAAAGTCATCTTTTACTCCTTTACTAAAGTTTTGTTCTTTTATCACCTAAAATAAAGTGGCCAAGTTCTATATAGAATTGATTTAAAAGGTAACTCAGTTCAACTAAAGTGTGTTATAGTTACTATGAGGCACTTAGATACAGTCTTTGATAATAATAGCATTTTTTTTAAGTTAAGAATTTAACTGGCTCCAATTTCTATTTTTAAAATTAGTTTTGGAGTAGAAATCAGGCCTGTGGATTCCGGTGGCCTCAAAAAGGGATGGAATCACTTTCAAGTTGATCACTGACTTCCATTAAACCCATCTGCTGCCCCCAACATTCCCAGAGCATCCCAGAAACACGGAGGCAGTACCCAGGAAAATGAACTCTGTTACTAATGTCCTTGCTCTTTGTTGGGCTTCAAGACTGGGGTCCTTTGGGTGTTCTCCAAGGCAATTACAAAATCAAAGAATTGTTTAAAATGAAGCCAGACAGAAAGAAGACAGAAGAAAGTTACTGATGGAATGGAATGGAAATTAACATTGCAAAATGTTTTTTTAAACTAGAGGGGGAAATAAGCCTTAAACGGGGTGTTTCTGTTGCAGACAAACTTGCTTAAAAGTGTTAGCATTTAAATGGTCACACCTCAGGCTTTGAACTTAACACTCCATTAAGGGGCTGAGGGAGCTCACACCTCTGTCTGTGATGCCTTTCACTCTTGTTGAAGCCCAGGGAAGAGAAGGGGAGGAGAGAAGAGGAGGAAGGGGAGGAGCGTCCGCAAAGGGAGCAATGGAAAGGTTGTTCAGAGAAGGTGACAGTGCTGGTTGTGCCCGCTGTCCTTGTGCAATTCCTAGCAGCATCTGCTTTCAATCCCAAAGTGTCGTGATTTGGATAATTAATTTTGTGGTCGCCAAATAGGGTACAGAATGTCTAAAACAATAGTGGCAAAGTTATAGTCATTGATGTCTGTAAATAACCATGGAAATAACATTTGTTTTTGGACAGTAAGCTTTGGTTCAGATATTTATTTCTGTGTCATTTCACATGCTAAGACTAAGTGTTCCTGAGCAGATTCAAAGAGTTAAAGTATCCTGGAAAGGGATTCTGGAGGCTATATGGTTGTCATTTCACAAATGAGAAACTGAGGCTCAAAGAGGTTGACTTGCCTAAGGCCACACAGCTAGTTAAAAGAATTGCTGGGAATAGGACTTAGGTCTCCTACGTGTAAATTATACATTTTCAGTGTGTCAGATATTTTCAGGGAAGTAAATAATGTTTTCAAGATGGAGGCATAAAATATAAAAGTTGTGATAAAGTATCTTTCTTTAAGTCAGAGGGCTGAGAGGTCAGTAGAAGGGGTTGGGGAACACAGAGAACAAGCACTGGCTCCTAGGATGAAGTTTCTGATGCCCCCTGATGACTTCAGCTGAGAAGGAGACCAATAATTCTCTTGGAATGAACAGAAGCCAGGAATCAAATTGGTTTCTGGCTTAGCAATTTAATAGCTGATTTATTCTGGTCAAAGTTCCTGAATGTCTTTAAAACTCCCATTTCCTTATCTATAAAGTGGGTATAAAGTTAATAGTCATCTCAGATGACTGTTTTGAAGATTAAATAAAACAGTCTATAAAGCACTTAGCCCAGTGCCTGGCACATGGTTATACCTTCAGAAATCCTTAGCTATCATTATCATCATCACCATCATCTCCATCATCACAACCACCAGCAGCAGCAGCTTTTTTCCTTCTCCTCTTCCAGCCTGAGTGCTCTGACAACTGATTTAACAATACACTCATCCCTTTCTCTTATATAATGCTCTACCTTAATCTCGTTTAGTTCCACACATTCACAGAGATCAATATTATTGTTCTTTTTTAGATCAGGAAACAGTCACAGAAAGATTAAATAATTTGTTCAAGACCACACAACCAGTAAGTGATGGAAGCAGAATTTAAACCTAACTTTTCTTATCTTTTCGATCTGTCTGTCCCTGGTAAGAAATTATAGGGTGGAGTGCTGAGATGAGAGTGAGGAGGGGGGGAAAAGGCAGCTGGGAGTTGACCTTGCCTAGACGGTAGATGTGTTGGAAAAGTGACATTAGGCAGATCACTCTTTATCACACTGTTCTGCAGGTGTTGCCCACATACAATTAAGATTTCTTTGTCTATGTAGTCAGTCAAAGAATGCAAACTTAAAATCTTGAGATAGCGTGGACTCAGCCTTCAGAAAGAGAAGAGATGTTAGTTGTCTCCTTAACAGAAAACACCCTAATAAGACCCAGAAAAGAAAGTCAAGCTGGAACAGTAGTCCCAGTGTCCTTGACGTCAGTACCTCTATTGAGACATGACCCAGCCAAGTAAAGAGACTTGGGCTCTGAGGAGTTCCTGGGGCACTCTGCTCTTTTCATACCCTTCACTTGGGTAGAAACCAGGTCAGGTACCCAACTTCTTTGTGGTTCATGTTTCTTTGTCATTTTTTTGGAATAGGTGGGATTAATTTGGTTGCCATTAGGACCTTCCCATGAAAAGATCCTTTGTATCATCACAATTAGCTGATTTGGAGTTATTTCTAATCATACAGTTAGGACTTCCAGTGAAGGGCAGAATAATTCTACTAATAAAAGCTAATTAGTAAAATCACAAGCTAAATAGAGGCCAAAACAAAGTGACAGGAATCCTTCTCTATTCACATACCTCAGAACACTCACAATGAATAGACCAAGGGTCCTCACATTCCCCGAGACCCCCCCAAGAGTTCTCTGTTTTGGTTCCATATGACTGTCTGTAACTTCCAGTAATTCAGTAATTATGAGTGCATGTTTTGGAGTCAAAGAAACTTGAGTATGAATCTTATCCCTATCCTTTCCACCTTGGGACAATAGACAGGTGATTCAAACTCTCTAAGCTGTCATTTCCACAAGTTAAAATAGTTGTGATAATACTAACCTCATAATGTATGCCATGTACTTAGTTCTGTCCTGGCACATAGTAAATGCCCAGTAAGTGGTAGCCATCCTAGTCTGCTTGCATCCTTGCTGAAAGGTATTTGAGCTGTGGTAGAAGAGTATACCTCCCCACAATTCTCCCACCCTTCCAGTCACCTCCGTCTTTGGGGTAGATCTACCGGATTAGCTTAGGCTACCGGCTGCTTTAGCATTAGGTAAGCAAGTAAGGGAACATTCTCTCTCTTCCTTTTACCTTGAAGGTCCTTTCCTTCACTGTACCCTGATTATTGTATCAATTAACTCATAAAAACTGTTCATCAAATCTGCAAATTATACCAAGCCAAGAGAAATGGCTAACACATTCAAAGAAAGAATATGAACCAAAAAAATTCCAAAAGTTTTCAAAATGAATAGAATCTAACATGATAGAATGTAATAGGGACAAGTACAAGGTTCTTCATTTGAGTCCAAACAAACCCCAGATGCATGAGGATCAGACTATAATAATAATAATTTAAAAAAACCCTTAAACTTTCATTTTGAAACTAAACTCAATTTAGTTAATATTGTGATATTTCTACCAAAAAAGGGATATAACTTTGCCTACTATGTAGACACATGGTCTGGGAGGCTAGAATGAGGGGCATCGTCCATTCAGGGTTGCTGGATCAGGCAGACCACCAGACCTGGTACAAGGGGGCAGATTTTAACTTTTTATCCTTATTTCAAGAATCAAGGGAGTTAGTGAATTTGGTAACATTAGGGTTGTTCAAACATCAGCTAAACGAAGATTTTGTTGGGGCATTCATTGTTAAGGAGATTCAGGTATCAGATAGACGTTTGGACCAGAAGTTATTACGGTCTCTTTCAACCAGAGAGCATACTTATGGTAATTTACCATCTCATAGGGTCACTAATCTTCTTATCCAAACATATATTTGATCTCTTTATAATTTCCAAGGAAGTGAGCAAATAGATAGAAGAGTCCAAGGTCACAGGTGTAGGTTTCTTCATTATTTTGAACAAAAAGCTTCCCTGAGTCTGATTACTCTGATTACCCCATTTGGTTCTTTCTCAAAGAAAATTGCTTTCCAAAAGTAGGTATGACCTGGCTTCTCTTGACCCTGCAGCATCTTAGTCATTTCCTCCTTTGGGCTTGTGTTCAGCTACCCCTGCCCTTTTGATTGTCCCAATATCCTCACTCTTCTAATCCATCACCTCCTTCAAATTCTGGCTTCATGCTGGCCTTCTCTAAGACAACTTCCTGGTTTCATATATTCTTCTAAGCTCCTCAGGGGCTCCCTGTTGTACACCCACACTTGCTTACATGTTGCCCGTGAATCATTCTCCAGTTGTTTCATGTTTCTGTGACTCTCCAAAAAAATTCTAAACTCCTAAAGGGCAGTGAACCTCTGTCAATGGAGATAAAAAAGAAGAAGGGCTCTGGATTTTCCTAATGATCACAAAACACTGGGCACAAAGCAATCTCTGGGAGCCTAAGACCCATCAAACAACAGTGAAATTCCACTAGGATTAAGGTTAGATGGGGCAACCCAAGTTTCGGAAGATCAGAGACATTTATATTCTGTTCTGAGTAGTTCAACAGTCCTTCCAAATCACCAGGACTGCAGACATAAAAGTTTCATCTAGCCACTAGCTCTAGCTGAACATATCACAGGTTACTTAAAGTGCAATTTATTTTTAATAGAAAAATTGATTCTAGAATGAAACATGAAGTAGTCTTTTTTTTTTTTTTGGTAGTAGACTAACCTTTTAAAGAATAGCATTCTTGCCCTAGAGAGGGGCATAAAAGTTTAAAAGGTTATTTTCCACATTACACATAACCCGCATGCTCACCTTTCCTATCTCTTTGCCGGATCAGCCTGTGGCGCTAACTCACTGAAAATATCGGCTCCATTAATGCATGATTTACTTCTCTTTACTTGGCAAAGTACAGACCCCATCTTTCAAAGCAAATTCAAGCTTTTATAATTCACTACCTCCTCTGTGAGATGTGATGGTATGGAGTTTTCTCTTCAAAACATGAATGAGCAAAGCAACTGTGTTGCTGAAGTGAGGTCTTCCCTGACCCACCCAGAGGAGTTGGTTGCTCCCTGATATGAGTTCCTATGGCACTTTTAACTCCCTGCTCTTCTTAAACTTACCATGACTGATCATAATTATTTGCTTACACATATTTGTTACACTCATCTCTGTCACCTACTACAACTGCCAACTCAACGAGAGCAGAAATTCTGTCCTGTCCATCTGTTTGTAACCTCATGATACAGGTGCCATGGTGTGCAATCCAGATCCCTCTCAGGACAAGGCTTCAATTCCCCCAGCTGCTGGGATTGCTGCCTGCTGTCAGCTCACAGCCGAGTCTGCTTTCTGGAATTTCACACTGCTGAATAAAGCTGCCCTACCCAAGAATTCACCCACATCCAACAACTGGTCAATGTGAGCATACAAAGGTCTGGCCTCATTGTCTCAATTCAGGATAGCTCTGAAGGATCCCCTCACCTCCAATCTCTGTGCTATCAGCCAATCCTCAATTGCAAACTGCATCACAGCTCAACTTCTCTTTGTAGGGCCAAGCCCGGCTTCCCCCATTTCCTCATAGCTGTTGTTCCTGAGAGCCTTCTGCAACAAATCTCCTGCACACAAGTCTCCATCTCTAAGTCTGTTTCCCAGGGAACCAAACTTAAGACACCCCAGACCCTAGCACAGTATCTAGTGCACAATAGGCTTTCCATTACTATTTGGTAAAAGGATGAGTGAATGAAGTACACAGGAAATTAACAAATAATAACAATTTTACATTCCAACATTTCACTCCCACTATTCTCCCTGCTCCATCCAGCCAGGTTATGATCCTTGGCAGCCAATATAGACAATTATTAACTGAGCTTTTAAAAAAGCAAACATTATAATACAGTCTCATGCAGTTCTAAATGAAACAACACATTCCTAAATAATCAATAGGCCAAAGGTGAAGCTCTCAAGAAAATAAATATACATTGAACTGAATTATATGAAAAGACAACATATTAATATTTTGGGGACACAGGTAAAACAGTGGTGAGAGGGAAATTTATAACATTAAAAGGAATACAGAAGAAAAGAGGAAAAGCCTCAAATCAGTAATCTAAGATCTCACCTGAAGGGGACTAGTGCACCACAGCTAGCCAGGAGGGAGTCCAGGAAAAAGTGTGGACCTGCCGGGGAGGCAAGAGACCTTTCTTTCAGGGTGTGCAAGGAGAGAGGCTTCCTTCCCATTGTGCCCACAGAAAGCAGAGCACTCCCTAAGCAAGCTCCAGAGATGGGCACAAGCCGCGACTATCCACTCGGACCCCAGAGACGGGCATGAACCGCTTCTGTTGTGGCCACTGCCACCAAGAATCCTGTGTGCCAGCGCAGGTCACTATCCACACACCCCCACGAGCCTGTGCAGCCCACCACTGCCAGGGTCCCGTGATTTAAGGACAACTTCCCCTGGAGAACACATGGCGCGCCTCAGGCTGGTGCAACGTCACGCCAGCCTCTGCCGCCACACGGTCGCTCCGCATTCCATTTGTGACTACTGTACCCCTCCCGCCCCCTGGCCTGAGTGAGCAAAAGAGCCCTGATCAGCTGCTGCTTTAACCCCTCCTGTCTCAGCAGGGAACAGACTCCTGAGGGCGCCCTACACGCAGAGGTGGGGCCGAAACCAAAGCTAAAGCCCAGGAGCTGTGCGAACAAAGAAGAGAAAGGGAAATTTCCCTGTTCAGCCGCAGGAGCAGCAGATTAAGTCCCCACAATCAACTTGATAAACCCTGCATCTGAAGAATAGCTGAATAGACAATGAATGTTTGTTTCCAAAATTGAGGCAGTGGATTTTGGGAGCAACTATAGACTTGGGCTTTCCTTTCTGTATCTAATTTGTTTCTCGTTTTATGTGTATCTTAGTTTAGTATTTAGAGATTATTATCATTGGTGGATTTGATTATTGATTTGGTTGCTCTCTTCCTTTTTTTAATATATATAATTTTTTTTTCCTTTTTCTTTTTTTGTAAGTGTGTATGTGTATGCTTCTTTGTGTGATTTTCTCTGTATAGGTTTGTTTTTACCATTTGTCCTACGGTTCTGTCCGTCCTTTTTAAATCTTTCTTCCTTTTCTTCTGAGCCTTGTAGCTGGCAGGGTCTTGGTGCTCTGGCCAGGTGTCAGGTCTAAGCTTCTGAGGTGGGAGGGCCGAGTCCCAGACATTGGACTAACAGAGACCTCCTGGTTCCATGTAATATCAATCACCGAGAGCTCTCCCAGAGATCTTCATCTCAACACTAAGACCCAGCTCCACCCAGTGACCAGCAAGCTCCAGTGCTGGACGCCCCACACCAAACAACTAACAGGTCAGGAACACAACCCCGCCCATTAGCAGAGAGGCTGCCTAAAGTCATACTAAGTTCACAGACACTCCAAAACACACCACCAGACACAGCCCTGCTCACCAGAAGGACAAGATATAGCCTCACCCACCAGAACACAGTCACCACTCCCCTCCACCAGGAAGCCTACACAAGCCACTGAACCAACCTCACCCACTGGGGAGAGACACCAAAAATAATGGGAACTACGAACCTGCAGCCTGTGAAAAGGAGACCCCAAACATAGTAAGTTAAACAAAATGAGAAAGCAGAGAAATATGCAGCAGATGAAGGAGCAAGGTAAAAACCCACCAGACCAAAATATGAAGAGGAAATAGGCAGTCTACCTGAAAAAGAACTCAGAGTAATAATAGGAAAGATGATCCAAAATCTCGGAAATAAAATGGAGAAAATAAAACAAGAAACATTTAACAAGGACCTAGAAGAACTAAAGAGCAAACAAACAATGATGAACAACACAATAAATGAAATTAAAAATTATCTAGAAGGAATCAATGGCAGGAAAACAGAAGCAGAAGAACGGATAAGTGACCTGGAAGATAAAATAGTGGAAAGAGCTGCCGCAGAGCAGAATAATGACAAAAGAACTGAGGACAGTCTCAGAGACCTCTGGGACAACATTAAACACACCAACATTCGAATTATAGGGATCCCAGAAGAAGAAGAGAAAATGAAACGGACTGAGAAAATATTTGAAGAGATAATAGTTGAAAACTTCCCTAATATGGGAAAGGAAATAGTCAATCAAGTCCAAGAAGCGCAGAGAGTCCCATACAGGATAAATCAAAGGAGAAACATGCCAAGATGCATAGTAATCAAATTATCAAAAATTAAATTCAAAGACAAAATATTAAAAGAAGCAAGGGAAAAGCAACAAATAACATAAAAGCGAAACCCCATAAGATTAACAGCTGATCTTTCAGCAGAAACTCTGCAAGCCAGAAGGGGGTGGCAGGACATATTTAAAGTGATAAAAGGAGAAACCCTACAACTAAGATTACTCTACTTAGCAAGGATCTCATTCAGATTCGACGTAGAAATTAAAACCTTTACAGAGAAGCAAAAGTTAAGAGAATTCAGCACCACCAAACCAGCTTTACAAAAAATGCAAAGGAACTTCTCTAGGCAGGAAACACGAGAAAAGGGAAGATCTACAATAACAAACCCAAAACAATTAAGAAAATGGTAATAAGAATATATGTATCAATAATCGCCTTGCATGTAAATGGATTAAATGCTCCAACCAAAAGACACAGGCTCACTGAATGGATACAGAAACAAGACCCATATATATGCAGTCTACAAGAGACCCACTTCAGACCTAGGGACACATACAGACTGAAAGTGGGGGGATGGAAAAAGATATTCCACGCAAATGGAAATCAAAAGAAAGCTGGAGTAGCAATATGCATATCAGACAAAATAGACGTTAAAATAAAGACTATTACAAGAGACAAAGAAGGACAGTACGTAATGACCAAGGGATCAATCCAAGGAGAAGATATAACAGTTGTAAATATTTGTGCATCCAGGATAGGAGCACCTCAATACATAAGGTAAATGCTAACAACCATAAAAGGGGAAATTGACAGTAACACAAAAAAGGTAGGGGACTTTAACACCCCACTTTCACCAATGGACAGATCATCCAAAATTAAAATAAATAAGGAAACACAAGCTTTAAATGATACATTAAACAAGATGGACTTAATTGATATTTATAGGACATTCCATCCAAAATCAACAGAATACACTTTCTTGTCAAGTGCTCATGGATCATTCTCCAGGATAGATCATACCTTGGGTCACAAATCAAGGCTTGGTTTTTTTTAAGAAAATTGAAATCATATCAAGTATCTTTTCTGACCACAATGCTATGAGACTAGATATCAATTACAGGAAAAAAACAGTAAAATATACCAACACATGGAGGCAAAACAACACACTACTAAATAAAGAGATCATTGAGGAAATCAAAGAGGAAATCAATAAATACCTAGACACAAATGACAATGAAAACACGATGACCCAAAACCTATGGGATGCAGCAGAAGCAGTTCTACAAAGGAAGTTTACAGCAATACAATCCTACCTCAAGAAAGAAGGAAAACCTCAAACAACCTAATCTTACACCAAAGGAATTAGAGAAAGAAAAACAAAAGAACCCCAAAGTTAGCAGAAGGAAAGAAATTATAAAGATCATATCAGAAATAAATGAAAAAGAAATGAAGGAAACAATAGCAAAGATCAATAAAACTAAGAGCTTGTTCTTTGAGAAGATAAACAAAATTGATAAACCATTAGCCACATTCATCAAGAAAAAAAGGGAGAAGACTCAAATCTATAGAATTAGAAATGAAAAAGGAGAAGTAACAACTGACACTGCAGAAAGACAAATGATCATGAGCGATTACTACAAGCAACTATATGCAAATAAAATGGACAACCTGGAAGAGATGGACAAATTCTTAGAAATGCACAACCTTCTGAGACAGAACCAGGAAGAAATAGAATATGAACAGGCCAATCCCAAGCACTGAAATTGAAGCTGTGATTAAAAATCATCCAACAAACAAAAGCCAGGACCAGATGGCTTCACAGGTGAATTCTATCAAACATTTAGAGAAGAGCTAACACTATCCTTCTCAAACTCTTCCAAAATATAGAAGAGGGAAGAACACTCTCAACCTCATTCTATGACTCCACCATCACCCTGATACCACAACCAGACAAAGATGTCACAAAAGAAGAAAACTACAGGCCAATATCACTGATGAACATAGCTGAAAAAATCCTCAACAAAATACTAGCAAACAGAATCCAACAGCACATTAAAAGGATCATACACCATGATCAAGTGGGGTTTATCCCAGGAATACAAGGATTCTTCAATATATGCTAATCAATCAATGTGATACACCATATTAACAAACTGAAGGAGAAAAACCACATGATCAGCTCAATAGATGCAGAAAAAGCTTTTGACAAAATGCAACACCCATTTAAGATAAAAACCCTCCAGAAAGTAGGCATAGAGGGAACTTACCTCATTATAGTAGAGGCCTTATATGACAAACCCACAGCCAACATCCTTCTCAATGGTGAAAAACTGAAACCATTTCCACTAAGATCAGAACAAGACAAGGTTTCCCATTCTCACCACTGTTATTCAACATAGTTTTAGAAGTTTTAGGCACAGCAATTAGAAAAGAAAAAGAAATAAAAGGAATCCAAATTGGAAAAGAAGAAGTAAAGCTGTCACTGTTTGCAGATGACATGATACTATACGTAGAGAATCCTAAATATGCTACCAGAAAACTACTAGAGCTAATCAATGAATTTGGTAAAGTAGCAGGATACAAAATTAATGCACAGAAATCTCTTGCATTCCTATACACTAATGATGGAAAATCTGAAAGAGAAATTAAGGAAACACTTTCATTTACCATTGCAACAAAAAGAACAAAATACCTAGGAATAAACCTACCTAAGGAGACAAAAAGCCTGTATGCAGGAAACTATAAGACACTGATGAAAGAAATTAAACATGATACAGACAGATGGAGAGATATACCATGTTCTTGGAGTGGAAGAATTAACATTGTGAAAATTGCTATACTACCCAAAGCAATCTACGGATTCAATGCAATCCCTATCAAACTACCACTGGCATTTTTCACAGAACTAGAACAAAAGCTTTCACAATTTGTATGGAAACACAAATATCCCAAATAACCAAAGCAATCTTGAGGAAGAAAAACGGAGCTGGAGGAATCAGGCTCCCTGACTTCAGACTATACTACAAAGCTACAGTAATCAAGACAGTATGGTACTGGCACAGAAACAGAAATATAGATCTATGGAACAGGATAGAAAACTCAGAGATAAACCCACACACATATGGTCACCTTATCTGTGATAAAGGAGGCAAGAATATACAGTGGAGAAAGACAACCTCTTCAATAAGTGGTGCTGGGAAAACGACAGCTACATGTAAAAGAATGAAATTAGAACTCTCCCTAACACAATACACAAAAATAAACTCAAAATGGATTAAGGACCTAAATGTAAGGCCAGACACTATAAAACTCTTAGAGCAAAACACAGGCAGTACACTCTATGACATAAATCACAGCAAGATCCTTTTTGACCCACCTCCTAGGGAAATGGAAATAAAAACAAAAATAAACAAATATGAATTAATGAAACTTCAAAGCTTTTGCACAGCAAAGGAAACCATAAACAAGATTAAAAGACAGCCCTCAGAATGGGAGAAAATATTTGCAAACAACTGACAAAGGATTAATCTCCAAAATATACAAGCAGCTCATGCAGCTCAATATTCAAAAAACAAGCAACCCAATCCAAAAATGGGCGGAAGACCTAAATAGACATTTCCCCAAAACAGATATACAGATTACCAAGAAACACATGAAAGGATGCTCAATATCACTAATCATTAGAGAAATTCAAATCAAAACCACAATGAGTTATCACCTCACACCAGTCGGAATGGCCATCATCAAAATAATCTACAAACAATAACTGCTGGAGAGGGTGTAGAGAAAAGAGAATCCTCTTGCAGTGTTGGTGGGAATGTAAAGTGATACAACCACTATGGAGAACAGAATGGAGGTTCCTTAAAAAACTAAAAATAGAACTACCATGTGACACAGCCACCTCCTGAGAAAACCATAATTTAAAAAGTGTCATGTAACACATTGTTCATTGCAGCAATATTTACAATGGCCAGGACATGGAAGCAACCTAAGTGTCTGTCAACAGATGAATGGATAAGAAGATGTGGTACATATACACAATGGAATATTACTCAGCCATAAAAAGAAATGAAATTGAGTTATTTGTAGTGAGGTGGATGGACCTAGAGCCTGTCATACAGAGTGAAGTAAGTCAGAAAGAGAAAAACAAATACCATATGCTAACACATATATATATGGAATCTAAGAAAAAAAAAGGTTCTGATGAACCTAGGGGCAGGGCAGGAATAATGATGCAGATATAGAGAATGAACTTGAGGACCTGGGGACGGGGAAGGGTAAGCTGGGACGAAATAAGAGAGTGGCATGGACATATATACACTACCAAATTTAAAATACATAGCTAGTGGGAAGCAGTCACATAGCACAGGGAGGTCACCTTGGTGCTTTGTGACCACCTAGAGGGGTGGGATAGGGAGGGTAGGAGGGAGACACAAGAAGGAGGGGATTGGGCATATATTTTTATGTATAGCTGATTTGCTTTGTTATACAGCAGAAACTAACACAACATTGTAAAGCATTTATACTCTAATAAGCATGTTTAAAAAAATGTAAAAATAAATAACAAGAAAATAAATAAATGAACCTAAAAAAATCAAAACACAATGACACACTACACATGAGATGAAAACATTTGCAAACCACATATCCAACAAAAGACTCATATCTAGCATATATAAAGTACTCTCAAAATTTAGAAGCAAAAAAGAAAATCTAAATAGGAAATGGACAAAACATGCACAGACATTTCACTGAAGATCATATATAGATGGCAAATGAGCACATAAAAAGAGGCTAAGCATCATTGGTCATTTGAAAAATGCAAGCTCAAATTACAATGAGATATCACTACACACCTATCTGAATGGCTGTAAGAAAAATTGTGAAAAAATTTTCACAAATTGGTGGTGAAAATCTAGTACGGAGAGAAACTGTATTATTCATCAATTGTTGGTAGGAACATAAACTGGTACCGCCCTCTGGAAAAGTGGCAATTTCTAAAAAAGTTAAACATACAACTAGCATATGCCTCAGCAGTTATGCTCCTTGTCATTTATCACAGAGAAACAAAAGCTATGTTCACACAAATCTGCCCATGAATGTTTATAGCAGCCATATTCATCATAGCCCCAAGCTGGAAATCACTTGATGTCCTTCAGTGGGTGACTGGTTAAATAAACTCTGGCCCATCTATACCAGGGAATACTATTCAGCAATAAAAAGGAACAGGCCAATGATACATGCAACAGCCTGGATAGATCTTCAGAGAATCATGCTGAGTGAAAATAAGTCAAACCCAAAAGTTATACATGGTATGATTCCATTTATATAATTTCTTGAAAGGACAAAATTATAGAAATGGAGAAGAAATTAGTGTTTCCAGGGGTTAAGGAGGGGTGAGTGGGAAGGAAGTAGTTGTGTCAGTAAAAAGGCACCAGAAGAGATCTTTATGGTGGTGGAAATGCTCTATATCTTTACTGTATCAATATCAATATCCTGGTTGTGTATTGTACTATAGTTTTGTAAGATGTTATCACTGAAAGAAAACACTTGATTTTTCTGTACTATATCTTACAACTGCATGTGGCCCTACAATTACCTCTGAATGAAAAGTTCCATTATAAAGGGGGACAACATTGGATTTGTCAATGATATCTTGGATATGACACTGAAGGTACAGGTAACAAAAGAAAAAATAGACAAATTGAAGTTCATGAAAATTTAAAACTTTTGTACATCAAAAACACTGTAAAAAAGAAACACAAAAAATGGCGTCAAATATTTCAAATCATGACTCTGATAAAGGATTAATATCCAGAACATATGGGGAACTCCTAAAACTCAACAACAAAAAACCCAATTCGAAAATGGGTAAAAGACTTGAACAGACATTTCTCCAGTGAAGACATACAAATGGCCAACAAGCAGGTGAAAAGATGCTCATTACCACTAATCATTAAGGAAATCCAAATCAAAACTACAATGAAATACCACCTCACACCCATTAGGATGACTACTATTTTTTGAAAAATGGAAAATAACTGGTGTTGGTAAGGATATGGAGAAACTGAAACTTTTGTGTATTGGTGGAAATGTAAAATAGCATAGCTGTTATGGTGGTTCCTCAAAAAATTTAAAATAGAATTACCATATGACCCAGCAATTCCACTTCTGGGTATGTACCCAAAAAGAATTGAAAGCAGGGTCTCAAAGAGATATTTGTACACCCATGTTCATAGTAGCATTATTCATAATAGCCAAAAGGTGAAAGCAACCCAAGTAGTCATCAATGGAGGAATGGGTAAGCAAAATGTGGTAGAGTTGACCCTTGAGCAATGCAGGAGTTAGGGGCATCCACCCCGCCTCGAAGCCTAAAAGCCATGTATAATTTTACAGTTGGCCCTCCATATCCATGGTTCTGCATCTGTAGACTCAGCTAACTATAGATTGTGTGGTACTGTAGTATGTATTTATTGAAAAAAATCCAAGTATAAGTGGATGCATGCAGTTCAAACCCATGTTGTTCAAGAGTCAACTGTACATATATACAATGGAATATTATTCAGCTGTAAAAAGGAAGGAAATTCTGACAAATGCTGCACGTGGATGAAACTTGAGGACATTATGCTAAGTGAAGTAAGCCAATTACAAAAAGACAAATATTGTGTGGTACCTAGAGTAGTGAAATTCATAGAGACAGAAAGAAAATAGTGATTTCCAGGGGTGGGAGTGAGGGAGGAATGGGAAATTATTGTTTAATGACAAGAGTTTCAGTTTTGCAAGATGAACAGTTCTGGAGATGGATGGTGGTAATTGTTCCACAGCAGTATGACTGTGCTTAACATTACTGAACTGTACATGTAAAAATGGTTAAGATGGTAAATTTTATGTTATATGTATTTTGCCACACACAAAAAAAATGAAAAAAAGAAAGACGTCACAGACTTTATTTGTGTTTACTCATATCTATCCAGACATGGAGGAAAAAAATGTACTTGAATGCATTTGATTAAAACTGGGATAGGTTATCAGGCTTTCCCAGGTGAATTGCCTGTCAAAACCATCCCACTCCCCCTGCTCTCAATCTTTGCTCACCACGTGGCTTTCTTTTTTTTTCTTTTATGTCTTTTTTAATTTTTTTAAAATAAAAATTGTATGTATTTAAGGTGTAACACATGATGATTTGATATACTTAATGAAAGGATTACAACAGTCAAGCTAATTAACATATCATCTCCCCGCACAGTTACCATTTTTTTCATGTGCTGAGAGTACGTGAAATCTATTCTATCAAATTTCCAGTATTCAATAGAGTATTATTAACTACAGTCACCGTGCTGTACATTAGATCACTGGACTTTTTCATTCTACATAACTCCAACTTTGTACCCTTAATTAACGTTTCCCCTATTTCCCCCACCTCCCCTCCCCTGGTAACCACTGTTCTACTCTCTGCTTCTATGTATTTGACTTTGTTAGATACCACATGTAAGTAGATCAGTTTTTTTCTTTCTGTGTCTGGCTTACTTCACTCAGCATAATATCCACGTTGTCACAAATGGCAAGATCTTGTTTTCTAAGGCTGAATATAATATTCCATTGTATACACAATTTCTTTGTTCATTCATCCAGATGGACACTTAAGTTGTTTTCATATCTTGGCTGTTGTGAATAATGCTGTAATGAACATGGGAGTGCAGCAGTATCTTGGAGAAACTGATTTCATTTTCTTTGGGTATATGCTCAGATGAGGGATTGCTGGATCATATGGTAGTTCTATTTTTAATTTTTTGAGGAACCTCCATACTGTTTTCCATAGTGGCTGCACCACTTTCCATTCCCACCAACGGTGCACAAGGGTTCTCTTTTCTCCACAACCTCACCCACACTTGTTACCTTTTATTTTGTTGTTATAGCTATCCTAACAGGTGTGAGGTGATGTTGCATTTGGGTTTTGATTTGCATTCTTCCAGTGATTAGTGACGTTGAGCGCTTTTTCACGTACCTGTTGTATGCATTCCATTTGTATGTCTTCTTTGGAAAAATGTCTATTCGGGTCCTTTGCTCATATTT
This sequence comes from Delphinus delphis, assembly GCF_949987515.2. Lineage (NCBI taxonomy): Eukaryota > Metazoa > Chordata > Mammalia > Artiodactyla > Delphinidae > Delphinus > Delphinus delphis. The sequence continues at coordinate 78,909,613 of NC_082683.1, read as the reverse complement.
CAATCAGGTTATATCTCTTTTTTGCTATTGAGTTGTATGAGTTCCTTATATATTTTGGATATTAACCCCTTGTGAGACATATGGTTTGCAAATATTTTTTCTCAGTCTGTAGGTTGCCTTTTCGTTTTGTTGATTGTTTCCTTTGCTGTGCAGAAGCTTTTTAGTTGCTGTCCACTTGTTTCCTTTCACGTGCAGCTTTCTGATTTTAGTGGCCCCTTAGGTGAGTTTCCCACAGGGAAGAGAATCTGCCTTCAGACCTAAGTGGTCCAGGCCCCTTGGCAGTTAACGAATCTCGCTGTAAATGAACATACTGGCACGTTAATCATGTAGCAGTCTCTTGGGAGTAAAGCTTGGGTCCCCATTGTGCCCACTCACTTCTGAGTGCTCTGAAGGGAAAGGGTCTGGGGCTGCGAGCTGAAGGCCAGGGCTTGGGCTGCAGCACCTTCCCCACCCCCTCCCCCCACCCCCTCCCCGCTGCTGCTCTCCTGTTCTTCCTGGGCAGCCAGTCACCCTTGCTCCCTGCCTTTCTGTCCTAGCTTTTGGGCTTTAACTGAGACATTAATGTAGAACGTTGGCTTTGAGGGAGCACTGCAGCCTACATCTTTTATCCTAAAAACAGAGAAATCTGCCTTTGAGACAGCAACTCACAGTCTATGGCTGGCTTATTCACGTTTTGTGAATTCTCTACCATGGTTATAATTCTTTTCTATTCTGAGTTGCCTAGCAGCTGACATTATGTCTTAACATAGACACGTGCATATATCATATATGACGATATAATACATTTCCTTATTTCTGTGTCTTTTTCTGTATTCACCTATGTCCTGACACATAGAGACTTGGAATCTGATTCTGATTCTCTTCTCAGACGGGGCCAATTGAGACTCTTACCATATAATTCTTACCTTTCCAGGTCTATATATACGTTTTACTTTAAGTTCACATCTGGAAACTCTCCTCCTTGACACCTACTAATCTGTAAGTGGGTCATACAAGGGCCAGTGAGAAAGGTGGTTCTCCTAGGGGCACAGGCCATTTAAACCTACCCTACCCAGTAACATGTTCTAAGCAGGCACTCCAATGCCTGGGGACTGACTCACTGATTGAGGCCTTCTGGGGCTTTAGATTTTTCTTACCCAGAAAATAGGATCAACACCACTGCCATCATGAATTATTCAACGCCTGCCTGGGCTACTCCCTAGTGAACAATAAAATAATGGAAACTGACAAAATTGATTTGTGGTGAATTTTTAGTGAAGCCAAGTTCATGACAAGTGAGCAAGGGCAGACAGGGCTCAGAGGAACCTGACCACGAGAATGGTCAGCCCACAATTCCCCTGGGAACAACACCACCTGTCCAATAGCACAGCCAGGCCAGAGGCCCTGCAGAAGGCTCCTTTTCCTTCCAGGGTTAGGGGGAGATGAATGCTGTCTCCCACTGAAAAAGCACAGCCAGTTGGGCTCACCAAGCCAGTTCCCCAACCAGAAGGATGGGCAAGGCTCGAAGCATTTCATGAAGCATTTGAATTGCTGGATAATTAGAAACTCAGTAACAAAATCTCTGAACATAATTTCAGCTGTTTAGCAGAGTGCTTAGAAAGAAAAGCTTCAATTCAGCATATTTTGAATTCTACATTAAGGCTTCACTAATTAAAAGGGAAAAAGTATTTGTACCGTGTCTAATCCTTTCATTAATCTCCCCCGACATATATTATGCTGCCTGTTATTGTATAATCATTAAATGTAAAATATTAAACTGGACATTTGACTTTACTGATCTCATTATGGACTAAGGATATAGCAAGTAATTATCCGCCAAGACAGATTCACTGATCGGTCTGTCACTGAGAGAGTTGAAATTGACACATTGTTGATTATTATTCTAGTATACAGTTTTCATCAATTGCTTTGTCTCATTCTCTTTCTCATCAAGTATTCTGTGTATATAGTTAGTTTCTATTTAAGAACTCAAGGGGCTTCCCTGGTGGCGCAGTGGTTGAGAGTTCGCCTGCCGATGCAGGGAACGCAGGTTCGTGCCCCGGTCTGGGAAGATCCCACATGCCGCGGAGTGGCTAGGCCCGTGAACCATGGCCACTGAGCCTGCGCGTCCAGAGCCTGTGCTCCGCAACGGGAGACGCCACAACAGTGAGAGACCCACGTACAGCAAAAAAATCAAAACAAACAAACAAAAACTCAAAAAGCAGACTTGTTACCCTAAAATCAGATGGGTGGTTTTCTGTGTAGATTAGAATCACTGCAGTCTAAGTGTGGAGACTTGAGCATTTTATCTGTTCTAATACCAGGCAATTTGGGACTATTGTTATATCTCCCTAAACCTCAGTTTCTCTATTTGAAAAATAATATTATCTCTTCTGGACTTTTTCCTCCCTTACTCTGCTTGTTTCTTCAGCACTTACAATTCTGTTCAGTTTGCTAAAGAGGTGTGGAGCCTTCCCAAATTCCAGGTACTGTGTAAGATGCTGAGGATAACAAGATGGGTAAGACAGAGTACCTGCCCTCAGGGGAGCTAACAGCCTAGTGAAGGACACCTACCTGGACCCAAATAAAGTGTGTGGAAGAGGATTGAGGCTGTAGAGGCTGAGTGTGTGCAATAATTGGAACTACGCAGCCTCCTGGTTCATTCTGATGCAGGGTAGCATGTTTTAAAATCCTGTGCTAACAACAGGGTTAAAGTTGCCTACCATATTCTGGGTATGGAGAACAAGGTAGAGGGAAGGATTCTTTTTAAATGCCATCCTGGGACACACAAGAAGGCTGTTCTTAGAGTTCACCTCTTTCAGAATGTAGCAACTGACTTCATGGATGATTTCCAACACAGACCAGAGTTCCATGGAGTTCCTTTCTTGGCATTGATTTGTAGAGAAGTCCCAATGTGTTGTTTGATCTAACCCCAATGTGGTTAGGCCATGGATATATGTGTAATGTATCTTCCTACATATAGTTCTTTCCATAGTTAATTTTATACTCCATATGGGCAGAGGCTATGACTTGCATGTTTTTTTTTTAACTCTTTCTTCCCATTCTCTTTAACTCTTTCTTCTCATTCTGAATGCAGAATGTGTGTCTGCATTTAGTAGGTAATCAATTAATGATATTAGAAGCCTCTTTGAGGTAGAGGGTAGTGGCCCACTTGAACAGCCCAGGTTCCATAAAGCCGAGTTCTAAATTTCAATTAGAATAGTTTTGACACATGGTAGATGGGCATTAAACATTCTTCAGTTTTTCTCTGACAAAGGAGGTCAAGTCATCTTCAATAATGAGGGCTTGATGGCTGATTGCACGAATGAATGAGGCTGAAATCCATTTCACTTAAACATCTTTCCAATGGTGGTGTCATGGAAACAACATTGTACACAGGTTAGGAAACCTGGGTTTTGGTCTCAGTGGCCCTAGGAAGTGACCCAACCCTTTTAAATAAAGTGGTTGGGACAGATACTCAGGAAAGGCAAGTCTCACTCAAATTCTACCATTCTATTTTGCCTTGAGTTAGGTAGACCAGTTGTTAGCATTCACAACAACAATTAAAAGATAAAACAGTGGAGGCTTCCCTGGTGGTGCAGTGGTTGAGAGTCTGCCTGCCGATGTAGGGGACACGGATTCATGCCCCGGTCTGGGAAGATCCCACATGCCGCGGAGCAGCTGGGCCTGTGAGCCATGGCTGCTGAATCTGCGCATCCGGAGCCTGTGCTCTGCAACGGGAGAGGCTGCAACAGTGAGAGGCCCGCATACCGCAAAAAAAAAAAAAAAAAAGATAAGGCAGTGGAAGCAAGCTGTATTATCCAAGGTCATAATTCCAGGAATTCACAGATTACACAAGAGCCTACATCTCTTCACTCCTACGCAGCCCAACTCAATAGCTTTTTTCTCACTTCATGTATTTGGCTAAAGCAAAGAAAACATGAATATACTTCATGAACTCTGCTAAAGAAATTTGCTGTTAACTTGTCATGACTTAGGTTTTGGAAAATACTTGTGAATGAGAAACAATTACTTTGAATTTCCAAGTAAATCTGGAGTATATATTTCTGTGCCATTACAGAACTGTGGAGACAGTCTTTTAGACTAAAACTCCACAAATCTTAAGGCAGAGCATCTCAATCTTTTTCTAAATATCTGATTGAAACTGTGAGCTCTTTCCCAGAACAGTGATGGCTCTCATAAATACAACATTTTGCTATAATTTCAGGGTAGTGGGAGGGAGCTAGGGGGCTGTTCCCAGGTTAGGAATCACCCTCTAGCCCTATTTTAGGGCCAAGTTTTGATCTGACGCCAATACTTTTGTACTTTTACTCTCTCAGCTCTGCCACCTGCTAGCTCTGTGACCACAAACAAGTTACTTCACCTTTCTGACCCTCCTTGGAAACAAAGGGATAATAACATCTACTTGCAGTTGGTTGGGAGCATAAGTACAGGTGCTATTGACTAGTACAGGTCAAGCACCTAGCACCGGGCCTGTCATACAGCAACAGGCACTGACTTACTGAATGTTTCTTTTCTTTCCCTTTCTCATTGTCTTCCTCAATCTCAGTCAATTTTGCTTAACTATATGCTTTCCTTTGCAGTTTGGAATCCTAATTATTTTTTGTGCTGTCCACAATCCTCTTCACTACCACCCCTCAACATTCTGCTCTAACTCACTATTTGTATTGTTCAACCTTATATACTACACTTGAATTTCTTCCTTTTTGTTAAAAACATTTTGACTATTTAGAAACAGCGCCACTGTGCTTTTTTGCCAAAATGGGTTCATTTTTAATTCTCCAGATTCGCTACTTCTAAGGTAAAGCCTTAGTCACGTTAGCATGGCCTGGAATTTCCCATTTAAATCTTTCCTGGGGCTGAAAATTAATCTTTCCTTAGGCAGTACCTAAAGGGTATATGTATTGAGTGATCTAAAGATCAATTAAACACTGACTGAGCTTCAGTAAAGAAACAATTTCTCTAAACCAAAGAGGCCATGGTAATGTAGGTAGAATCCGGGAACATAAAGTTAAGTTTGCCTAGGCACCTTAAGGAACTCTAAGATAACTGGGGAAGCTTCTGGGACCCAAGCCGAGTGGGTGACCTTGGGCCTCCAGAGTATAGGAGATAGAGAACTGACATTTATTTGTTTATTTTTTTAACATCTTTATTGGAATATAATTGCTTTACAATGATGTGTTAGTTTCTGCTTTATAACAAAGTGAATCAGCTATACATATACATATATCCCCATATCTCCTCCCTCTTGCGTCTCCCTCCCACCCTCCCCATCCCACCCTTCTAGGTGGTCACAAAGCACCGAGCTGATCTCCCTGTGCTATGCGACTGCTTCCCACTAGCTATCTATTTTACATTTGGTAGTGTATATAAGTCCATGTCACTCTCGCACTTCCTCCCAGCTTACCCTTCCCTCTCCCCTCGTCCTCAAGTCCATCCTCTACATCTGCGGAGAACTGACATTTATTGAATAATAATTATGTGCCTGGTGGAAGTCAGAGGTTGCAATATGGAAGCCTACAGCCCAAATGTGACCCACAAATGTGGGGTTTTCTCTGTGTTCTAATAAATCACAAATCTACATTTAGGGGTAGAAGTATTTCATATACATCATACACACACACAAGGATCTTGTGGTTTCTCCTGAAAAATCAGAATATTCAGCAACACCGAGCTCAAATTCTCACATGGCAACAATAAGAGGAAAGCAGGAGACACTGTCGTTAGTGGGGTACAAGCTTTCAATTCACCACAATTATTACCATTCACTTAAGTTATATGTGTGTACATACTGCACCTGGTCCCCTCACTTCTCATTTTCCTCACTGTGTTAAACTTTTGAAAATATGCCTCTCTATCAATCTCTCTCTCTCTCTCCCTGTATATATACATACATCTGTATATATGAATATATACACATATACATTTGTGTGTATGTATATATATGTGTGTATATTACGTGATGTAAATGTATATATGGGTGTGTGTGTGTATATATATATATATTACATATGTAATCTGAGTTTAACTTATTTGATGCAGATGTTGTTGGCTCTATTACAAATGAGAAAATGCACAATTGAAAGGAGACAGTAAGGAGTGTTACCTGAACTTGCCTATCTAATGTAGCCCTAAAGGAATCATTCTCAACCATGGACAATTTTGCTCCCTGGAGGACATTTCCCACTATCTGGAGACATTTTTGGTTATCACACATGGAAGGCATCTAGTGGATGGAGACCAAAGATACTGCTAAACATCTTAAAACGTATAGGACAGCCCACCATAACAAACAATTATTTGGCCAAAATGTAAAAATCAATAGTGCCAACGTTGAGAAACCCTGTCCTAGAGGGCTTTGACCAAGCCTACGAAAGCATCTCTCTCTAGAGAAGCTTGTCACTGCCTTGGGAACAAGGGGCTCCTGTCACCAGCCATCTGCAGCAGCAATGGAGAAACTGAGCTGTCAAGCGTCCCACTCTCTCTTGCCCCAGGGAATTCCATTAACGTTTTAGGAGGTGGGAGACAAGCAAGAACTGAAAGAGTGTACAACCAACAGATTCTCACCATGGGAATTCTCAAAGGCTGTACTTGTGGAAGAAGAAAAATGATTCAGGAAGGAAAGTCTGTAATGAAAGAAGAAATGGTGGGAACATTTAAAAGGTTAACAATATATAAACAATAATGTCTAAAAGGAACAACTTCTACGCAATGGTAGCATATACATGGAGAATGGAAGGAATCAAAAATAGAGGAAGCATTATCTAAAGCATTTACTTACAGGGCTGTTATCCAGTAACCCAATTTGACAGATGTATCACAAAGAGAGAATGTTGGTGGGAAAAAGTGATAAAGACATTCATTGGGAATTAAGCCTCCCCTACAGTTTTCTTTCTCTCACTTTTCTGGGTCTTGAAAATTACTCATTGGCTCAGGATTGAAAGCAAGGACCAGAATATTCTTTATGGTCAATGGAGAGGCCCTTCCTTAGAAATGTGGCTGGTATTCCAGATGGATGGATAACCTGCTTTGGCTTGAACCATGTTTAATCACTCTGTGTCTTAGCCAATGACACACTGTCACTGATGTGTGTGCCTATGTCTGCGTGTGAGAGGGATGGCTGTAGATTTAAAAGTTTTTAACTTCACCATCTGAGAGGTGCAGTCATCATATTTCTGAATAAGAGCTGTGTTTAAGCATCTCGGTGGTGAAAAAAGAATTAAACATTGGTTCATTTTAAATCCACTGCCTTTACAGTATTGAGTTAATTTACAACTCTTCTATGAGATTCACTTATGAAATTCAAACCCATGCTCTCATTTAATGACAAGCTCAAATGAACTGTCAGAGACAGAATGGTTTCTTGGTGAAATAGATTTGATAATGAAAGAATTTTTTACAGTACTAAATTAATTATTAATTTATTGACTATTCCAAGCTGTGGAAGGAAAGAAAATCTATCTGCAACCAAGAAATGTTTCTCTACTTAGATTTTATTTGCCATGATACATCAAATGATCAATATAAAGTAAACATCTTTAACATATTTGTATTATGTTCCTTGTATATTATTTGTTATACATCAAAAATAAATGCTTGAGGAAATAAGACATATCATAAAGACATATTATATGTTTACAACTGACCATAGGTGTAAAATTTTCCTTTAATTGGTGATTTTTTTTCTTATTAAAACATTCATAAACCCAGGGGAGCGTCAATATTTCCTACATTCCTAACCCCAAATCTATGAGTATGTTCCTGGTATTGGATTAGAATTTGCATTTATACTACTTTGAAAAGGATTTGCTATGTTGTTTTATAGTATAAATAGATTACTAGGTCATAAGTTAATATGTTCTTAGAAAGCCCAGGTAATGGATGATGGCACTAATTATATTTAGATGAATAATTAATATGGTTATTATAAATAAGTCTCATCAATTTATGAAAACAGAAAGCAGAATTTACATCAATTCATTCATTTTCATCCAGTCATTCATTCTTTCACTCATTTATTCAGCAGAAAGGATCAGAAACAAGCCCAGGTACAAACTGACAATTGTGCCAAAACTTAGTTGTCAGCTTAGATCATAAAACCTTTTTTCTCATAAGTATTTTCATGGCACCTGACCTAATGTTAAGTCAAGATCAGTGTTTCCACAATGGGCTGTGGATCTCCTGAAACAGAATCCTTTGAGATTCCTGGGTTACCTCCAGCTCTCTCTACTAATCAGGATAGGTCTGTGTGTGGTCCACAGAAGTTTATAGTTTAATGGATTCTCCAGATGATTCTTAAAGATCTCAAGTTTGTGCCTCATCATTCTAGATATGCTTCTTCTTCAGGCCATCCATTCCAACCCTCTTTGCTACGTATACATATATAACCAAAATTGAACTTCAAAAGATGAAAACTACAATGTCTGCGGTGAAAAGTACACTAGCTAAAATTAACAAATTAGACATTATTTTTTAAAATTAGCAACCTTGAAGACATGCCAATAATTACTAGCCAAAGTGAAACATTCAAAGAAAAAAAGGTTAAAACAAATCAGTAAGCTGTAGGACAATTTCAAGCAGCCTAATATATATATATATATATATATATATATATAGTTGGAATTCCCAAAGGAAAGAATACAACAAGAAAAGCATGATCCATAAAAGAGCAAATTGATAAATAGGAAGTTAAAATTACTACAAGCTTCTGCTCTTCAAAAGATCTTGTTAAAAGAATGAAAAAAACAAGCCACAGACTCAGAGAAAATGTCTGCAAATCATATATTTGATAAAAGACTTACATCTAGAATATACAAATAACTCTTAATGCAATAAGAAAACACAAATAGCAAAAGGTTTGAACAGACAACTTCAGCTCTCCAAAGATATATGGTTTGCAAATGAGCACATGAAAAGATGCTGAGTATCATTGGTCACTAGGGAAGTGCAACTTAAAACCACAATGAGATACTACCACACATCTATTAGGATGACTGAAAATAAAAAGACTAACCTTACAAAGTGTTGGCGAGGAATGTGGAGGAACTGAAATCTTCATACATTGATGGTGGGAATGTAAAATAGTACAACTACTTTGGAAAACAGCTTGGCAGTTTCTTAAAAGTTAAGCATACATCTGTCATACGATCCATCCATTATGCTCCTAGATATGTACCCAAGAGAAATAAAATCGTATGTCTACACAAACACTCATATGCAAATATATATGGCAGCTTCATTTGCAACAGCCAGAAAACATCCCAAATGTCTATCAACAGGTGAATGGATAAAATGATAAAATGATATTATATCCCTGTATTAGTATGCTACCCAGTGGTAAAGAGGAATGAACTATTGATATACACAATCTATATGAATCTCTACGTAATTATACTGAGTGAAAGAATCCAGATAAAAAAGAATATATTCTGTATGATTCCATATATATAAAATTCTAGAAAATACCAACTAATCTACAGAGACAGAAAGCAGATCAGTTGTTGCTTGGGGGATCAGGATAAGGTGAAGAGGACCAGGAGGGCGGAATTAGAAAGGAAAACAAGTAAACATTTGGGGGTGTTGAACATGTTCACTATCTTGATGCTGGTGGTGGCTTCACAGGTGTATACATATGTCAAAACATCAAATTATATACTTTATGTGAAATTTACTGTACTGAATATCAATAAACTCAATAAAGCTGTTAAAAATAATTTAAATGGTGGGAAGAGAATAGTGATGAATCAGGCTAAATGATTACTATTAACAACCCTGTGACCTGAAGCAAAAGTTGAGGAGGGAATCACTTTGTTGCTCATGCCAAGTGGTGCTGTTTTCGTCTTAACATTTTTAAAAAATAGTAATAAGGACCGGGGCTGAAATACATTTGTCCACTGTTTAATCCCATGGCTATCCAAATATTGGGCATCTGATAGTTTGTAATACTAAAAAGTTTTAAAGGCTCTCTACTTTTGTTGTGCTAAAGAAATAAATAACTAGAGGCCTTCACCTCTCTCTCGGTCTGGATATGTTCCAGCCATGTACATGTTATGAAAGTATGTGAAACTATCTTTTAACTATCTTGACTTGGGAAGCTCAAGGAAAGCTAGGCATAATAGTCTCAAGCATCTTCAGAGCCTTTAAGTCTGGTCAAGCTCTAAAAATAACCAAGGTTGTGATGTCATATGAAAACAAATTATTCCAGGGAATTTGCTGGTGGTCCAGTGGTTAGGACTCTGAGCTTCCACTGCAAGGGGCACGGGTTCGATCCCTGGTTGGGGAACTAAGATCCTGAAAGCCTCGTGGCTTGGCAAAAAAAAAAAAAAAAGCAAAGCAACAAAAACCAAGCTATTCTATTTTACACTTGACAACACCCGCGGATTACTCTTGACTTCTAACCTCATGAACATGCTCTAAGTGGGGGCCGGAAACCTCTCTAAGTATGAGCTCCCACTCTTCATGGCTCTTTCTGCCTCCTTAAAGGGACCTCCCACTTGAAGTCAATTTAAAAAGGACTCAATTGTCCCCCTACCTACCTATATTCGCCATTGCCCAGATCTGATTCTCAAAACTGAATTACATTGTAACGATGATTGAGTGTACAAATCACTTATTCATTCAACAAATATTTATTGTACACTTACTATGTTTGCACATGTTGCCTGAAACTTACAAAATCTCTGCCATCATGGCTATTGGGGGCAGGGAAGAGAGTGAAAATAAACAAATGTAGAATGAAAAAATATTCACAGAATTGAAAACATTACATTGAATAGGCAGGACTCAGTAAGATCAAAGCAGAAAGCCACTTTATCCCTCTAGTTTCTTTAAACATATGTAGTGGGTTCGTTGGCCACAGAGCAGTCCACTGTAACCCCAAACACCGGGGACACACTCCAGCATCTGAATGCTTTCTTCAGACAGATTTTTTTCTCCTTGTTTCCTGCACTTCAGCCCTTCTGTACTGTCAAGCCGAGCAATGAGCTAAGGTGTGTGAACTCGTTTTCTGGCAGGCTGCATGCATGGCCTAGCTTCTGGCTTTGGCAGGAGGGCCTGATGTGGCACCTACGCTTTGTACTCAGCCTCTATTCCTGCATCCTCAGCTGAAACTGAGTCAGAAAGCATTCTTCTTAGAGAAGTATAGACTGTTGACACTTTATAGCAGGAAACAACCAAGAAGATCGTGTCATTCAGGTGGAAAACAGGTTTTCTCTCTCATTCTAAATTCAAATGGTTGAGGGTGACTGCCTGGAATGCAAATGAGTAATGAGGCTCGGGATCAAGTTGAAGAACACCACGAACGATGACCAGGGTCAGCCAAGGCCAAGGCCAAGGGCAATGATAGCTGAACGTGAGGTGTCTGCCATAGTCCCGTCATTTTCAGGATGAGGAGTGAGTACATAGAGAGGACAATTAGAGGTTGCTGCTATGTGCTCTACAAAATCAGGTTTAAACCTTTTAACTGATAATCAAGACTATGACATTTGGCCCCAATTTATACATGTCCAACCTTACCTTCTGCTGCTTCCCTGGCCCTCAACCTTGGCCGACTCCTGATACCTTGAGATCAGCAACAATGGACCACTTGTCTTTCCTTAAACTGAAGATGAACTTCTATGTCTCCATGATTTTGTTTATTTAAAGCCATTCCCTCTCCTCAGAAAGGCCTATGCCCAGATTCCCTACCAGAATGCCAGTTCTTTCAGGATCCCCTCCCTAAGCCCCGCAGATCCCCCCTCCCCCCGTTCTCCCACAGCACTTGATCAGGCCTCTATCATAGCACTGGTGCATCCTGCCAGCTCCAACAAAGAGATGTATATGCGTTTGCAATACCCTGTATGACAGAGGCTGCTACACCTCTCCCCATATCTCTTCTCTGCTTCCTCCTTAGTGGTGAAATCCCGGATCTTTAGCTGAGTACATAAGTGCTAGAGTAAAGACAAGATTTCCAAGTCTCCCTTTTAGTTAGATGTGTGGCCACATGCCTAAGTTCTGCCCTTGTGAAAGAAGCAGAAGTTTCATAGGCAACCTCTAGGAAATATCCTGAAAGGATATTTCTGTGTTCCATTTCTTCCCTTCATCTTTCCCCTCTTTCTGGAATGCAGTTATGATCCTGGAGGCTTAAGCAGGCATATTAGACCATGAGAAGAAAGCCACATGTTGAAGATAGTGGAATAACTTGATAGAAAGAGTAACAAGCCCAGGCTTGGTCGGATTATCTCCTGACTTTGTTTACCTAAGAGGAAATAAACTTCCCTCCTGCTTAAGCCATTACTTTGGGGTTTCTTTCTCTCACAACCAAACTGTAACTGTTATACACTTCTCTCCTCCCCATGGCACTCCACTCCACACATTAGGCCACAAGCTCTTTGAAGAAATGAATTCCAGCAGGCATTTGCAAACTCAAAAATCTACACAACCAGGTAGGTAGCATTACTGTGTGAATGGTTTGGACTTGGGAAGGACCACGGAGAAGGACCATATACAAACAAAGTACAATATTTAGTTTGATGTTATGCACACGTTCAATGAACTAATGAAGCTTTTCCAGGAAGATGTTTTTTTCCCCTTGACTTAGTAAAATTTTTCCTTTTTTGAACATACATAACACTATATTGTAATAGTATTTCAACCTCTCCCTATCTTTTATGATGATGACTTAAAAGCTCACTTCATACTCCTAAGTAATTTTTCAACTCCTTGGGGTCAGGGGCTGTATCTTATTGATTGCTGCGTCCTCCAGGGCACCTCAGGTGCCGGTAGGCACTGTTGGATTGCTTCTGCATTGATAGAGGTAAGGAATAGCTCAAAAAACACACTCAAAAAATGACTTTAAATCCATATTCATTTTTCAGCCTAGCCCAGCGTCTGGTCTAATCACTCTAGGTGGTACTGCTTTCTCTAATTTACTCCCAGTTGCTGATAAACAACACGCACGTGGACAGTCATCTTGGGATACAGATGCTGCAACTTGCAAGGCTGGGGCTTAGCGCTGACAAGGGTTAGCCCACTCAGGAGGGGCTTTGGTGCCAGCTTTATCCTGCAGAAACCCTCTTGTTTCTTCTAGTTGTTAAACAAAGTAAAAACCCACCTTCTCAGCCTGAGCAACTGTTTTCAATCAATAATTAAGTAACTTTAAGGTCCCGATCTATATAAACTTATCAATATTTTCACTGAAAAGGAATCAATATAGACAGAGGGAAGCAACCAAGTAAATCCTTTTAATGGCTGTGTTAGGGCTGTGAGAAGTAAATGAATTGATTAAATGAGTGGCCGATATTGGCCCGCCAATGCAATTCTTTTCTCACTTTCATAAACATGCCCAACAATCCGGTGTAACACTCTCCCTTGGTGTTATGTTGCTTTGATAAAGTTCTGTTCTAACTGTTCTACTCAAGAGGGGGCATTTGCTTATATTAAATGTAAGAGAGTTTCTGAGTTAATAATTATTGATATCTAAGCGATCATGTTAGTGCTTTACACAAAGCATTGAATACTGGCAAAACCCTATAAGATGCACATTATTGTTATTTCCCATTCTACAGATGGGACCAAGGCTTTAGAAAAGGGAAATAAATACTCGTCCCCATATCACAATAGCTAGTAAGGGTTAGAACCAGTACTTTCACCTTGTTCAAGTATCTCCTGTCCTCTTCAGTCTCCTCATCTCACTACATCATGTGCTGAAACCATCCAATGTGCTCTCTTGCCACGGCAGGCCCTGTTGCTCTGACTGAGTGCAGTGACGGAGTGTAGGCTCAGGGTGGGGGCAGCCATAAGGTGAAAGGGACTCCTTTCCCCTCTTTCCATTTTGGCCAATTACTGCCATCACTCAGAAGAGTCCTGGAGATTTGTCCTCAGAATCCACAGACACCACCAGCTCTGGAAACTCAGTGAGTTTGGGTTAAAATCGCAGCTCCACAATTTACTGGTTGTATAATCTTGGGCAAGTGAGTTACTCTCTCTGAGCCTCAGTTTATGTTTTCTCCTACTAGGGATAACATTAGGTGTGTTGTGAGGATTCAGTGAGATCACCAATGTAGTGTTGCATGGTGTTGCACATGTTAGTGATTATTATTAGCTTTGGAGAGCAAATTTTATTCTGCAAAACTTCCTTAGAAACAAATCTGATGAAGGAAAGAGGACGATCCAGTTTAGGGTGGAGTTAATAACTAAAGGCAGCTCTAAAATGCTCCTATAAGGTGTACTTGCCTGCCTTGCCCACTGGCTACAGGGCATTGCCAGGTCCTTGGAGTAAGTGTGCAGCCTCGCAAGGTGACCATTTCAAAGGCAAATACACATTGGAATATGTAATTTCTGGAAGTTCTTGAAAATCGCATCTCATAAGCAGTTAACCAGAGGTATCTCACAGAAAGCAGGCGGAGTGGAAGAGCAAGAGTGAAAGCTGTATGACTCCATTCATGTGACGTGCCACAGCTGGCTAAACCAATCCATGGTGCTAGAAGTCAGAGTAGTGGTTGCCTTTGGGGAAGTGGCATTGGATTGGAGAGGGTAGGAGGGAGACTTCTGGGGCGCCTAGGATGTTCTACATCTTGAATTGGGTAGGGGCCATGAGCATGTACACATGTGAAACTGTACTGAGCTGAGCACTTAAGATTAGGTACTTCACTGTGTTTATGCCATGCCTCCAAACAATTTCTTTAAGTCATACTCTGTGTTTTTCATTCCACCGAGTGGCCTTCTCTCACAGCCTCCACTCCTTCTGCACTCCTGACGTGGAGCTGGCCTCCTCCTGAGACAGCAGTGAAAGGCCAATGGAAACTTCTCAATTTGAGATGCAAAATTAACTGTAGGTCCTGCAATAGAAGCTGTTTATCCAGTCTGTTGGTTTCTAAAGCAGTGCCAACGCTCATATTCAGAATTTATTTGTAGATTAGATTTCACGTTTGCAAAACAGAAGTGAAAGTTCTGTGTCAGGCCCCAATTTCAAGACTTTAGATGCAATATGTGTGTGTGTGTGTGTGTGTGTGTGCACGCGCGTGCACTCCTTTCTGTGCAGATACACAAACTGGCCTTCTTTCGTACTTTGGAGGAAGCTTTTCATAAAATGTGAATGTCGTCAGCATTTATTAACTAGACCACATATATGAAAGGATGGGACCGCATCTTTAACAAGGTATCAGAGACCACCGAACTGTAAGAGACCTTGGCAGTAGAAGTCATTCAGCTCATCTTCCCATCCTGTCAGAATCCTTTTGGTGGCATCTCTGACTGAGGGCTGCGATATGACAATGAAGTTTAATTAAAACAACCAGAGAGTTTCTGTCTCGTTGGCCACTGGGTCATCTGAAGATGTGACAGGCTGAAGAGTAGGTACGAGCCGAGAAAAGGGAAGAGCTTCCAAATAGCTTTTAGGTGTAATCAATACTGAACAATTCAACAGCAATAAGAATTGTGACACCTCTCCTTGGGCTCTCGCCTTGTCTTCTAAAGCAAGCCACGTTAAGTTTAGAGCACTTCAGCGCTTGGATTGTTGGAAACAGGCATGTCAGAGAAATGCAAAAGTTGCACTGGCATTTTAGGACGGCTCTGCCCTTCAGCAGCAAAGGAAATCTTATCTCCCATTACATCTGCCCCCGTCACCCAGGACCCTTCGGCTGCCCTCCGCTGTTGGGAGCTACTGTACACACTTTCTTTCTTTGTAAATATTTTTTTCAAAGGTTTACTGTTTTGAAAGAATAAGTACACATTCTCATCCATAAAGGTTGAAACTGCTTTTCCATTTCTCTCTCTGCCCTTCTTGGAATTGCCTCTCCCCTGTGGAGCACAGCTATGAAGCGTTCACTTACGCTCTGCAGAAAAGGGTTTCCATGTGACAGAATGGAAAACCTCCAACTACAAAAGTGACCTGAAAATTGCACAAAGCACTTACTAGCTGCTGATGGGTCCTGGTCATGAATAATTATTGATCTGCAGGGTCTGAAAGTTGGGTAATTAATGCTTGAAAGGGTGCAAAACACATTTTAGAAGAAAGTAAATTATTTCCGTGTCCCCAGTCTATTCTGTCAC
This sequence comes from Delphinus delphis, assembly GCF_949987515.2. Classification (NCBI taxonomy): domain Eukaryota; kingdom Metazoa; phylum Chordata; class Mammalia; order Artiodactyla; family Delphinidae; genus Delphinus; species Delphinus delphis. The sequence continues at coordinate 78,893,584 of NC_082683.1, read as the reverse complement.
ATTTTAAGCACCTGCCATCATACATTTCTTTTAAAAAGGAAACAATCTAGTTAATATTTATATAGCAAAGATAACAATTGATAATGTGAGTCAGTTTTAAGCAAATCTCATATTTTGTCCTTGTAACAAAGCCAACTAGAGCAGTCATTAGAAAAATAGAAAGCTAACTAAATCTTTAGAAGGATATCAAAGTTAAAGTGTATATTAATGTAGAAAAGCCCTTTTCCCCAGAATTATATGTGAAATATTTGCCTGGAACACTTCATCACCCTCCCCCCAAAAAATGTTTAATGCAATATTCAGTGCCCCAAAGCCCTGAAAACACAACAGCTACTGCTTCTGAATCTGGTGTTATGAATATAATAAGAAAAAAACCCAAGCAATCATACAGCACAGAAGAAAGAAGGAAAACCAGCATTTCCCAGGTACCCACTATGAATGAGGCGTCTTGCTAGGATCAGAGTAACATCAACCTTTCAAGATGTTGTAAGGATTAAATTAAACAACAGGCACAAAGAACATAGCACAATGCCTGGCATTTAGCAGAAATTTAATTAATTGTACCTATTTATATCAGGTTTTATATGTAAACGTACATATGTATATAAATATACACACACTTATATGTATATAAGTACATACACACACCCACATACATGTGTCTGCATGTGTGTGTATGTATGCAAATATATACATATAATTTTCTTTTTCGAGACTACAACAATCTTATTATTTAAGGTTGAAACATTTTTTCTATTTCCTTGGCTAAAATGGTAATTAGTAAAAAATTCAAACATTACAGGAAGATAAAAGGGTAAACGCAAATGTCTCCCAAAGGCAGCTACTAGCAACATTTTGTTGAAAATCCTTCCACACCCTTCCCCTTTTACACACACACACACACACACACACACACACACGTTTACATAAGTGACATCATACTGTTTATGCTTTTTGCAATCTGCCTCTTGAATTCAACATGTCCTGGTGCCTGCAAGGTAGATACTGTTATTTCCATTTGGGGGGAGTTGAGAAATCCAAAGCTCAGAGAGGCTGTGCACGTTTGCCCAAGGTCAGTCATGTTGCCACTAAGGGAGCAGAGCTGAAATCTGAAATTTTATTTGATCCAAATACATGCCCTTTCCAAGCGAAGAAGAAACGTACAGTTATACCTAGTAACCACAAACTTCCCTTAAGAGAAAGTCAATGGTACACAAATTTACTCCTGTACACCTTTTCAGCGACTTGGTTCCGGTACACATGTATGGCAGGCCAGTTCTGTAGGGAGTAATTTTAAAAACAGAGAACAGGGGTTTGGGAATCGAAAGGGGAGGTAAAACAGATGACAGAAAAAAGGAGACGATTTTGCACTGCAGCCTTGGGAAAGATAAGGGAAGATGACGGAAACGGTTCCAGCCTCAGAACTCTACACGTCTCATCTGGGAGGAGCGGGGCGGAGGGACTGGCCGCGCGAAGCAAGGCGAGAAGTTAACACGAGCAGACCTGAGCAATCTAATCCCGAGGCCGGTCAGGGAGAGATGAGCGCAGAGTACCTCCTCGGCGGAGCACAGTTGAGGCTCTCCGACTCCTTTTCCATCTCCGGCAGCCGAGTCGCTCTGACTCCACTGCACAGACTGGAGGTGACATCAGAAAAGTGAACTCCCAGCCACAAAATGAGAAAGGCATGAACTTTTGGCAGGAGGATGCGAATCACATATAGATGCTTGTTAGCAGGCGTGTTACCTTTAACGAAGCAAAGCAAATTGACAGCCATCCTCTTGAAATAGTGAGGAAGACAGATCCTGAAAAGTTTCAGGCAAACCAAACGTAAGAAAGACAAACAAATGTACCACACGTCATTACTAATTTGGGAGGAGGGGGTCATTGATGGACTATATTTAATGTTTATTTTTATGGCTTAATTTTTTAAAATACAAAGGTATTTATAAGAGCTTTCATACGAATATTTCTGACCTTTGTCTTAATTTTATATTCTCCTTTAAGGTCTTCTTTTCCTCAAGAGTGAATCCTGTCATGGCAGGGGCTTTCCAAATCTGAAGGCCCACAGTTGAGATGGTTCAGCTTAAGTAGAAAACTATCATTTAGCCAGATTCAACTCATTGGGAATTTATAATAATCACGCGAGTTGTTTCAAACTTACTTTTGTACTAACCAAGCATTGAAGAAAATAAATTCATATTATATAAAATAAATTTATTTTACAATAAGCCTGGAGAAGGCACAATTTCATTCCATCACAGGCAGTAAATAAATATGTATTGAACGAACATTGTTGCTTAAGCTATGTTCTTCTTAGAGTCTTTGGCAATAGCTGGTGCTAACTTCAGATGGGCTTCTGCTGTATATTAGGACACGCTGGATCAGAACTCTACCTGGTGATCGTGGCCATCAGCTAGCAGAGCTGGCTTCATAGGTATGCGGTCCTGTGCAGTTGCAGTGTCCTTGGCTTGATGCCCCACTGTCACTGTACCTAAATTCTTAATAATTTTATCTCTGATCTAGTGTCTTCTAAGTCAAGCCTAATGGAACAATGGAGCATAAGCATGAGTGGAAGACTGTGTTCTCCTTTCCACGTGACTCCATTTGCATATGGCATTCAGGATGCCACATGAGTACAGAATTCCTGTGCACCCATGTTGTGTGGGAGTTCAGCGAGACTGCAAGTGAGCACAAGGGAAGTGTGTTCTAGCTATGACTGAGCTGAACCCAAACTTGTTCCAAATGCAGAAAGAAGGCAATGGCATTCTGAAAAATACAAATTACCAAGAAACCCTATCATATCCTTTCTTACTCCCCAGTCACTTATGCTGAAAACAATGGCGTAGAAGGAAAGGGAAAGGTGGCAAACCATAATTCCTTTTGCTTTCAGTTCTTTCTTACTTATGAATAAGCCATAGGTAGAAAGTATTAGTAGAATGTACACATGTCAAGAAACAAAAAAAAAAAACGTTAATTTTGTGCAGGGTTTCCACTCTTCTAGTAAAAACAAAATACATAAACATGTACCAGCTACAAAATACAAATGAGTAATTTTGGTGATTCTGCAAACATGGTAAATGCACTCATATTTGCATTTAAAATGGGCATTGCACAATATAATGATGAACAGTAAAATTCATGCTAATAATTTTAATTTTTTCTTTTCTCAGAATGACATTAAATACCAAATAAAGAACGCTATGACAAACTGAAAGAGAAAGACTGCACAAGAAAAAAAAAAAGCTTTATATTTTAGATCCTTTAACAGCATTATTTTTCCTGCTGTTTTAACAGGGGCCCCGTATTTTAATTTTGCACTGAGCCCCACAGTTTATGTAGCCAGCCCTGACTATATTCATCTGAGAGTAGAAATAGTTGTCTTATCACTTTTCACTGACTCACCGTTCCATTCATTTGACAAGTATTCAGCACTCACTATGTATAAGAAATGTGCTAGGGGCTGGGAATATGGTAATGAACAAAATAGGCACAGTCTCTACCCCATTGGACCTCACAGTCTATTGTTCTTACTTGAAATATGTCTATGCTTTATGTTTTAGTGTCCTCTAATTCAATGGGATTTTTCCTGTTAGGTCTAAATTAGTGAAGTTGAGTTTCCCGTTAACGATAGGGAGGAAACCTTATTAGTATGTCTGAACTCCTTCTGCAGGAGTGATTTTATCACTCAGGGTAAATTAGCAACCACACAGAGTGTGGGATCTGGGATGAGAATCCAGTGAGAAATGATGGCCTGGGAGTCCAGGTGCCTGGGTTTCATCATAATTCTTACCTCTGGCTAAAGCTATGCCTTATTCGCACCTGTTCTGATGGCCCTACCTGAAAAATGAGAATGTGCTACCGCTATCGAGTTCAGAGTGATGTTACAGCCATTAAAGAGCCACACACCTTTAGAAGCCTTCCTAGAGGGAAGAGTCTGCATACAATGTGGGCATTTTTGTGTCTCACAAAGACACCAAGAGCTGGCTTCTGAAGAAAGTGCAGTGTGGTCCACAGACTGGAAGACGTTGGGGAAGGGGGTGGAGGAAGGCACAGGAACTGGAGAGTGCAGGTATCCAGAACCACTGGGGAGCGGCTCTCTTCTTTCAAGCTTAGGGCCTCCCCTGAGAGGGTGCACTCTGATCTGGTCAGTAGGGCCAGAGGACACCCCTCAAGTCTAAACTGCACTGTATGGTTACAAAGTCCAAGCCCATACGATAACTCCCATAATGTAGCCAACCAAGGCTGGTCACAGCCCTTCGAAATCACTGCCGAGCTTTCTCCCCTTGATGTAGGTAGAGTTCTCATGGAAGAACGAATATGCCGTCGTGAGGGAGGTTGTAAAGGTGGAGCATTCATCCTTGCCACAGGGAGGATGGGACTGCAGGAAATAGTGCTCCAGCATCAAAATGAGAAGCATGAGATCAGGAGCCCGGACCCAGATTTCCCACTAATTAGCCTATATGCGCTCAGCAAGTAGCTTTCTAGGCCTCGGTTTCCTCATCTATGACATGAGTGTTGAATAAGAATATTTCAGATATCAACTAAATCTCAAACATTTTTTCTCTGTCTTTTGTCTATTGTCTTCTCCTATCAATTCTTTTCAAAAACATGCCATTGTTCAGAGGTCAAGGACCACGTCTCTTTTGTCCTTGATTCTCCACTGTGTGGCATGGTGCCCAGCACACAGGAGGTGTTCGAGAAATGTTTATTGAATGAATGTGTGTTCGGACAATCTCTGTGAATGGATGTTGCTTCCTATTATCTCTTCCCGGAGAAAAGAGGCAGAAATCTATGGTAACATAATAAAAGGGGGAAAGCATTCTGATAGCTGATGACACAGAATACATTAAAGCAATGCTCAGTCACCATATATTAAGTCTTTTTAATGTAGCTTTTAAACAGCTTTTCTTATTAGCCAAATGAAATACAGTAATCCTTTAACTCTCCTGTGTCAGATTATCAGCTATTTCAAGTAAGTGTTAACATTTCTGTCACTGGCAAAAGTGAATTATGTTTTCCTTCCCAAGCTTGCATCAACATGCCCAACAAGCGGGCTACACACGCCTCTCTAATGGGACAGTGTGAGGTGCCACTGCTTGGTGATTAGGAAGCAGCTCGACATCTGAGGGAGGGGGTATGTCAGCTCCACCCGGCAGCCCCAGCAGGGCTAGGCAGCCTTTGCAGGATGAGTGAATGAATGAATTGGGGTTTCATCCCAGGTGAATAACAGGGCACCTACAATCTCTATGGCTTTGTTCTATAAGCAACCTGCACAGAAAAGTCTAGATGTTGTTATCCATTGTGTGTCTGTGTGTCAGAGATGCTGACAATACAGGGGAGACCAGTTACTTTATGAGCAAACTCCCCTTCTTTAGAAATCTGGAAAAAATCTCTCCACCAGGAGAATTCAGCTGGGTGACACCAAGTTCTCATTTTGCAGACCAATTGATCACAGTCTATCAGAGGGAGATCAAATTAAGAGAAGAATTGCAGTAAAAATTCAAATTTCTTAGCAGGCGTTTAGAAACAAGGCAACAAGTCCAAAGTGGCGTCACTAAGCCCCACATCACCAAACCAAGATTTGATTACAGTTTCGGCTGCCCCAGAATTGGAATCTTAAAGCAGTCAATCAGGAATTGCCTGATTGGCACTAGTTAGGCCATCTTCCTGCTAGACCTCTGCCATCCTCTAAAGTAACCTTGCAATAACCAATCCACATTTTCTCCTAGAATAACTTCTTGGTCCCTGCTCCCCTCTGCCTGTAAAAGTCTTTCATTTTGTATAGCTCCCTTCTATCTGCTGGATTGGCTGTTGATTCATGAATCATTGAATAAAGCCAACAAGACCTTTAAAATGTATTCAGTTGAAGTTTGTTTTTTAATGCAGGTGAATGTGATCTGGCCCTTGTCGCCCCTCCTCCCACCCCGAGTCACCGGTGGCCAACCTCCTCACGGCTGACCACACCTCGTCCCGTCCTTCTCTGCTCTTCCTTCATCTTGGTGTGGTCTCCCATGTCATGTGCCTGCAGGACTCCTCCTGTCCCCAGAGAAGTGCTGAAATGGAACCTCTGCTCCCTGCCACTTTGTACCTGCCTCTACCAGCACTTCCAAACCTCTATTTATTTTATTCTATTTATTTGTATATAATCTCATGTCCTCCGTGACATGGTGAGTTTCTTGAAATCAGAAACGGTATTTTAGTTTTTTTAATTTCAAGTGCTCTGGTGTATATTAGAAGCCCAATAAATGCTGAATCAATTATAACAATAACTACTATTGATGGTATCTCAACTATTCACACTGACACACTGGAACCTAGGTATTATTACTCTGATTTGAACCGTAGACTATAGGATCAGAGATTTTAGATAACTTGCCCCAAATAAAAAACTAGTGATAGAATATCATATGTTCAGAACCAGGTGTCTCCAAGTCCAAGATCTCAGGTCCTTCCGTTACCCAATGCTCTGTTTTCTAATAACTCAGATTTTCCGAAGAGCTACTTCACTACTGTAAGTGTATTCATATGCAAATTCTCATTGAAGCCTAACAACTGCCTTATGAAAAGCTGTCTTATCTTCCTTTTAAAAGTGAGGAAACGAAAGCTCAGAAAAGCTAAGTAACTTCCCTAAAGTTCACAGCAATGTCACATCTAAACCCAGTTCTTCTGAGTTCCAAATCCAGAGTATAGTATTATAAAGGAATCACAAGAAAGAATTGTGAAGCCATGTTCGCTGCAGGTGAAGAAACCCACACACCCCAAATCCCACAGGGCTCCATGGTCCCTCACACCCATAGGGAACACTCAGGTCAGTGGTGAAGGTGCCCCAGGCCTTGCTCACACTGAGCAGACAAAGACCTCTGCACCGGAGGGCTGCCCTCTGTTTCTCCCGGCCTAGTGTCCCTCCTAGCCATCCAGAGCGCCTTCAGCTCGGAAAACATTATCAGCAGGTGTCCATGTCCACCCCTATCGCCCACCCCAATCTAATCAGTGACATCAGCTCTTTTTACAGTTGAAATAATCAAGCTTAAAGCCAAAGATCTAACTGCTTTCCTTCCTTCCCTCCTTCCTTCCCTCCTTCCTTCCCTCCTTCCTTCTTCCTTCCCTCCTTCCTTCCCTCCTTCCCTCCTTCCGTCCTTCCGTCCTTCCTTCCCTGACAATAATTTATAAAACTTGACTATATCCAAAATATAGACCAGTTACTTCCTCCCTCCCTCCCTCCTCCTCCCCCTCCTCTTCCTCCTTCTTCTTCTCTTCTACCTCTTGCTCCCTCTCTCTGTGTCTCTGTCTGTCCTTCCTCCTGGCCCTGTAGATTATCCCACTATCTGCAGGCACCATTCCTCCTTCTCAGGACTAGGAATTCCCTGTCTCCCTGATATAACGCCATCAAAAGGCAACATGACTCTATTCTCAGTTAGGACATTCAAACCTCTCCCCAACCCTGCAGATCTTTCTTCCTCACAACAGCAAGGGTGTGTGTTCCTTCCCCCAAATATTATGTATTAAGTGGATCAAAACTGGCAAGGGACCACAGACACTAATGCAAATGGTTGGGTCTTCTGCCTATTGGCCCTCCTGGGTGGGAACAGGAAGAAAACTGAAGGAGCTGTTACACAAAAGCCACCTCAGATCAGGTTCTTCCATACAAAGGTGGCTATGAGCAATGGCCATGCAGGTGAAGCCATGTGAAGCCACAAATGCCTGGCTTGCTTTTACTATGACCCCAGATATTCCTGAGGTTATAGGTTCAGTCAATACCATTTATTCAAATACTTCAATAATGCCCCCCTTGTAATTTAATCCATCATTCACTGTACAACCAAATTCTACTCCAGACTCTCCCCTAAACTGGACCTAACCCTTTCCTAAATTGGATCTAAAAAGACCATGTGTTTCTCCAGGCTCAATTTCTGTTTGCTGTATTTACAAAAGGCTTTTCTCATTATGACTTTATTGACAGGAGATTCACCACCACTCCATGTTTCTGGGGCAGCAGGTACATTTTGGATACCAGCTCTGCCCTTGACTCACCTCACTCTCGCGCTCCCTGTGATGTAACACACTGCTGACTCCTCCTCATTGCCCTGTATGTTGCACCCACTGCCTCCCATGAATCATGGATGGAGCGCATCCTATTTCTATAAACTAATACACTTCCCTCCTCCAACCAAAGGGATTTACTGCTGATCAATCTTAAGGAACACTAACAGTCTTAATACTATTAACAATACTAATAAAATTACTAGCATTTATAATACCCTTACCATGGGCCAGGCTTTGTGCTAAGTTCTTTATGTGTATTATCTTCATTGCTTCTCACAATAATCCTATGTGGTAGGTATTATTTTTATTATTTTCATTCCACAGATGAGGCTAAATGAGGTTATCCAGGGCTATGCCAGTTATAATTATTTATGCCTTTCTTCAAATCTAGGTCCGAGTGACTCAACGCCCGATCTGTTTACCAGTTTCTTCTAGCTTAACCCCTCATTTACTCTCCTGAAACATTGGACAGCAGTCAAAATACTTAATTTCTAGTAGCAAGCATTGGTCATTAACCCCAATTTTAGGTAAGTTGCCATTTTCCAGATTCTAAAGTCTTTGCACCTTTGTGGCCTGCCTTCCTGGGAAGGGGAAAGGTGATTGCTTGGCATTTTTATTCCAGTTAAGTAAAGCTATGCTTGTTTTTCAAAAATTAAAAACAAAAACCATTATCTATAATAATTGAAAAAAATCAAGTTAGATGGAAGGTACAATTTGTCTTGGAAAGAGAGGGATATAATGAGGAGAGTTGGAGTTAGAAGACCTGGGTCCATTTCCCAGCCCCACCTCTAAGAACTTCTGTGGTCTTGATCTTCGTGACCTCATTTTCCTCATCTTTAGATGGAGGAGACTACTACCCAGCCATCTCTGAGAATACAAATAAGGATAAGACGATACCTTGCTTGGGAAAGGACTGGCACAGGGCCTGGCATGTAGCAGATGCTCAGGCTAGTCAGTTCTAAATCTGGATTTTTCTGAATTCCCTGTCATATCTATGTAAAAGCAAGTGAAATCTGAAATGAGATCCTGATCTCTTTACATGTTCTTCCTCTAACCCCATAAGTTAATAGAACTTTACTTTTTTTTTTTTTTTTTTTTTTTGCCGTATGCGGGCCTCTCACTGTTGTGGCCTCTCCCGTCGTGGAGCACAGGCTCCGGACGCGCAGGCTCAGCGGCCATGGTTCACGGGCCCAGCCGCTCCGCGGCATGTGGGATCTTCCTGGACCGGGGCACGGATCCGTGTCCCCTGCATCGGCAGGCGGACTCTCAACCACTGTGCCACCAGGGAAGCCCAGAACTTTACTTTTATCAGCATTGTTTTCATCCCTGTGTTTGTATTACATGTGTATCACAACGTGTGTGGTAAGAAAATTATCTTTCCCATCCTTATCCTTTGGGTCATCTCCTTGCATTAACCTTCATTTGAAAATCCTGGAAGCTAAGTATGAATAGAAAATACAGAGTTTGCCAAACTAGAACCCGGGTCAGTGTTTAGGAGCCAAAATCTTGCTTTATTGATACCCATAGAAGATTCCTGGGATTTTCACAGCAGTTCTCCAGTGCTTGCTACATCACAAGAATGCCTGCTACTCTCTGACCTTTTGATCAATTGCTCATCTATCATCTAACATATTCTGCTAAGCGAAGAGCAGGGTATCCCTGAGAGTAGTTATTAATTATTAATATGTATTAATAATACATAACATTACCCTTTCACTGGAGTGCTGGCTTTTGGATATAGTCAAGTCTTATAAATTATTGTCCGTTTGAATAAGGCAATTTGAATAGGCATGGCATTTTTCAATAAATCATTACAATCTGCATCAGTTTATCCCATGTACCCTCTGGTCAATTGCCCAGGGAAGAAAAATGCCTGGAGTAGTGATTTGATCTTTTTGTTCATTCTAATTCTATTCTTTTTTTTTCTGGAAACAGCACCCAGGGTTTGCTGGGAGATCTACCTGAGCTCAGCCCAAGTGGACCAATTAAGTAAGCTGATTCTTCCTCCCCAGAGGTGGGCATGCGACCCAGGCCTCACCAATCAGATTGTGGGAGCCCTTTGGTTCAGGATGGACATGTGACCCAATGAGAGACAATCAGAACAATCCCAATAATCCCAAGACTTTTTCCCTGGGCTCATCCCCTCATCTGAATCTGTGTGTGTGTGTGTGTGTGTGTGTGTGTGTGTGTGTGTGTGTGTGTGTGTTTGGGGAAGAGGGCGGTTAGGTAAGACAGTTTATGTGTGTGTGCCCTGGTTAGCAGGTTAGCAGGACAAGGAGACAAATAAGGAGCACAATCCCTGGACTTTAAAACCATGAAGAATCATTTCTAGAAAGATCTTTGCTACCATTGATAGAGGACTTTAACCTGTATTAAGCATTTTATATGGACCATCTCCTTTTAATTCTCACGATAACTCCATGAGGTAGATTATATTATTATTATCCACATTTTGCACATTAAAAAACTTGCCCAAAGTCACACAAATAGAAAGTGAGAGTCAGGATTTGAATTAAGGTCTGTCCTCTAGCTCCAAGCTCTTATGCTACACAAATTAGTTACTCATCAATCTAATTAACAATTTACAAAGAGCTCCTAAATTCTCTGTAATGTAGATTTGTTAAATCAGGTTTGTGTTAGATAAGAAGGGGAAAATATGTCATTTTATTCACTTGGTAATTGAAATATTTCGATCATTATACTTTCACAATGGGTGTTTCCAAGAGATAGATACACAGATGAAAGCCTGTTTTATTTCGTTTTGTTTTCCAACAAAATTGACTTCATACTTATAGGGAATTTAAGCTGTGGAGACTTCCCAATAGTCGTAGGAAACCTAGTGTTATGGGTTGTACTTACCTTCATTGATTAAAAAAAAAAAACCTTCAGAGTTAGAAAGGTGATTAGAAATTACCTTGAAATGTGACTTTGAATTTAGAAACCTAGAATGGAAAAACAGGTGATGGGTAATTTCGCATGACATGAATGGACCTATGAAATATGCATTTCTCTTCTCCTCATCTTGCCTCAACTCATTTGGTGTTTCAGTCTGTATAATAGTTAAAACTCCTGGCAGAGCAGAGGCAGTAATTGCAAACAGCTGTAAAGGATTACTCATCTTGCTGATCAAAATGAATTCCTGCTAAATAAACCATGAAAAAAGCTTTTCCACCCACAGAGAAGTGAAGTGTAAATGATATATAGACTCCACCATAAAGAGATCAACAGATTGCATTTTACTACAACTATGGTCTTGTATAGCTACAGTCACTTTCAAAGATGGCTTAAAAACTGAGCTATGTTCAACAAAAAGAATTTGTGTAATAGCTTTCACATGGCATTGGAATCCTGAGAAGTACTTGGCATTTCAAAACTTTTAGGAGATCTGTCTGGCTTTTTCTCTGACTTTCCAACTTGGTGAAAGCAACTTGCAGTGTGGCTTTATGTATGCTTATTTTGGGCACCGTTCCGTTTATCTTACCTTGTATCCAAGAAACATTAGCTAGACATCCATATCTTAATCTTCTATCACGGTTTTGAAGTTTCAAAGGAAACATGGTGGCGATAGCATTGACAATGGTGATGGAATTGACAATGGTGATGGCATTAACAACGGTGATGGCACTGATAATGGTGATGGCATTGCCAACAGTGATGGAATTGACAATGGTGATGGCATTAACAACGGTGATGGCACTGCCAACAGTGATGGAATTGACAATGGTGAAGCTACTACAGGCAGCACTGACACATAGTTTCAGCTCTCTGACATAAGAACAATCTGGTGCTGCAGTCACAGAGCTGACCTCTGATGTCACTCCAGCTATTTGCCCAGACTACACTTCGTGATTCTCTCAAACTAGGGAATTAGGCAATTTTTACTGAACTATACACGCAGACATAGATCTTTGTCCCCTACCTATCTTCGTTCCCCAAATCAAGACTCATAAAAAACTTGCTACTAAACCTATCTTTCCAGTTTGACTCTCTACACCTGACGAAGCATACACCCATAAACACATGTCAAACCCCTCCTCCATCATTGATTCAATGCCATCCCAAGTGGTAGCTCCTCACTCTTATCTTCCCTGGTTCTCTGTACCCCATTTGACTCCATATTCTAGCCTCAGGCCTTCCTATACTATTACCTATTTGGAGCACTCAATTTTTATTCAGCTTCAGTACTTTCCTTTGGGAAGTTGTGAAGTGGTTTGGATACAGAATTTTTTTTTTTACCATAATGTTACTTCAGATTTAAGAAACCCAAAGTAATACTGTTCGTCTTCCTGCCAAAGTCCTCCTTTCAATTGCATAACCTGTCGATGTCACCACTGTTTCCTGGTTGTGTAGGGAGAAGACAGATAACTCCAGCACCATAAATGTGTAGGTGCTAATAAATATTTGTTGAATAAATAAGTGAATGGTTTTAAACAGAGAACACCCTTGTAACTGGCCTGACCATTAGTACATAGGTGTGAGTTTTATTCTCTAAAAAGTGAATGACTAAGAGTTTATACCAGGATTGGAAATATCCCTCAAAGCAGACTCAGGACATATATTGCAGAGTTACTGAACTTGTGGTACCTGCATGTTTCATAATGAAAATATCTAATGCCTTGTGTGTAAGATTTTTGCCAGCAGGAATCTGAACATCAACAACTCTGAAGGGCTTACTCTACCATCTTAGCTATGTGCCCATCCCTGGGGAAAAGGCAGGACAGATAATATTGCTTGTATTTGACCAATGAGAAACTAAGCTCAAAGAAGTAAAGGTCATATTGTATGTAGGGCAGAGCAAAACCAACTGTGTTTGTAAGACTCCAAGCTCAGTGTTCTTTCTCCTGTGAGTAATGCCTCAGCCCATAGAGGACTTTTATCAACCCCTGTGCCATGATGCCACAGAATCACAGCCATGCTAATGGTTCAACAACATGAAGAAGAGGCTAAATGTCATCTGCACCTAAAGCCTCTGAAGAGTTGTAAGGGGAAAATACTCTTGTTTCACTGAATACGTCTGTACTCCAAGTGTGTGTGTGAGGGTAGGGTTTCCCACATTAAACAAATCTCCGACACCAGTTGGGTTTCCCACAATTCAATTCAGTTCTGACACTATCTACTTGGAGTTAGGGTCAGATCCCATGGGTTAAGGGCTCAGTCCCACAAGCCCACCCTACTTCAGGTGCCAAACACAAGTCCCAGCTTGTCATTTGTACTTCTGACCAACCATCTATAAACCAGGGTTTCCAGACCCTCTCCTCAGGCTCAATAATTTGCTAGAATGGCTCACAGGACTCAGAGAAGCACTTATGTTACCAGTTTATTATATAATAAAGGATATGACAAAAGATACAGATGAACAGCCAGATGAAGAGAAGCACAGAACTAGGTCCAGAAGAGTCATGAGTGCAGGAGCTTCTGTTCTCATGGAGTTGGGGTGCACCACCCTCCTGGTACGTGAATGTGTTCACCAACCCAGAAGCTCTCTAAATCCCATAGTTCAGAGATTTTTATGGAGGCTTCATCACATAGTCATGATCAATTATTAACTCAATATCCAGACCCTGTCCCCTTCCCAGAGGTTGCGGGATGGGGCTGAGTTCCAAGCTTCTAATCATGGCTTGAACTTTCTGATGACCAGCCCCCATCCTGAAGCTATCCAAGGTTACTCTAAGAGTTGTCTCACTGGAACAAAAGATGCTCTTATCACCCAGGAAATTCCAAGAGATTTAGGAACTTTGTATCAGGAGCTGGAGTCAAAGACTAAATTTAGCACAAAAGATGCTCTTAGCACCTTTATCACATAGGAAATTACAAAAGTTTGAGGAGCTCTGGCCAGGAACCAGGGACAAAGACCAAAATATGTATTTCTTACTATATCACATTATCACAGGTGTAATTGCCTGAGGTCAGGTTAAGGGGAGAGCAGTCCTTCCCCAGATGTGACTGAGTTTGTGTTGTACCCACTTGTCTCTGGTTTAAGGAGGAGAACATAGGGGAGCCAGATGCACACTCTGTTAGTGACTTTGTGAAGGTCTCTAACTTCCTTCTGCGACAGCAGGTGCCCATAGTGCAGAGCTGGAGTCTTATGAGGAAGGGTTGATTTCCTCTCCTCCTTTACAATAGATACCTCAGTGTTGTAAAGGAAGCCACCACCCTCCTCTATAAGGCCACATGCTTCCAGAGAATTTGGTTCCTACTCCATGTCTATCCCCAGGAGATGAATTATGATTTGTCTCAGCCAGCCTAAATATGGGTGCTACTGGGAGTCAAGTGGGAATATTCTTTGTTGTGTATCCCACACATTAAAGCTGGTTTAGCATATGTGGACCTCACCTACTAAATGTCAGTAGCCTCTCCAGTCATTATCACCAAAAAAAAGAAAAAATCACCACACATTTGCTAACATCTTGATTTGGGAAACACTGTGGTTTTGCTCCCCTCACCAACGAGCAGTTTAGCGTAGTCGTGTGATGGAGTTCTAATCAATGAGACTTAAGGGGAGTATTGCTGGTGGACTTCTGGGAAAGTTTTCCCTCTCTGGCTGAAAAAAAATACAGAAAGAAATAGTCCCTCTTCTTTCACTGGACATCATCATGGTGGGTGTGATGCCTGGAAGTCCTGCAGCCATCTTGCAGCCATTGAGGAGGTAGTCTCAAGTGTGAAGGGAAATACACCGAAGGTGGCAGAACAAAAAGGTGGAAAGTACGTGGTCCTCGATGATGCCCCTGGGCCACTAAAGAACCAACCCTGGAACTTCCCTAGCTTGGAACTTCTGAGAAATAATAAAAGTTCCTTATGGTTTAATCTAAATGAGTTGGATTCTCCTCTTACTTGCAGTCAAAGGCCCAGTTAATAGAAGCCCTTGTTTTGGTTGCTGGGATGGGCTGATGCTATGGGAAAGCTCTTTGATACCCTGGAAAAGAGGGCAAGAACAGGGAAAACCCTTCTGGGGAGGAGAGAGGCGAGAGGAGAAAGTACACGCCAGCACTTTGGTCCAACGTTGATAACAAAAGAGGATCCCATTCACGGTCCCACAGCCTTTCCAGGAGGTCAATGAAACGAGGACAAAAGAATATGAAGAAGAAGAAAGTGCTGCTGCCCAGTGAACTCTTGTTAACTACAATCTCTTCTGATTATCCCTTCGCTATTTCTTTTGAAATTTTAGGGACAAAATTCCCTGTTTTGAAAACTGATTTTGTTTCCTTTTTTCTTTTGAGCTTCCTTCCAAACAATAAACTTTGGCCAAAAATGAAGCATTTGCTCTTTCCAGAGCATCTGCATATTGACCCTGCAGAAAGTAGACGGTGATGGACACTTTCATCTTAATACTTCATCTTATGTATATTTCACAAATCTTTAAAAGATTTAATGACATAGCTAGTTCTTTTTATTTAGACAAACTTAATCCTTAAAAGGATATGAAGTAAGGCTTCCCTGGTGGCGCAGTGGTTGGGAGTCCGCCTGCCGATGCAGCGGACGATGCCCCGGTCCGGGAAGATCCCACGTGCCGCGGAGTGACTGGGCCCGTGAGCCATGGCCGCTGAGCCTGCGCGTCCGGAGCCTGTGCTCCGCAACGGGAGAGGCCACAGCAGTGAGAGACCTGCGTACCGAAAAAAAAAAAAAAAAAAAAGGCTTGGAACAAATTCAGAGACACTGGAGAGGTGAAAACTATTAACATGGAATAAAAGACACATGTAATAAAGACAGTAACTCAGAAGCTCCTTCGCTGGTTGGTTTACTCATTGCTCTATACTCTGGAGAAATTCTTATGCATGTGTATATTTATGTGTACACATCCACACCCTGGAGAAATCCCTGCATGTGTGTAGCAAAGAACATAGTAAAGGGTGTTCACAATACCGTTGTTTGAAACAGGAAAAAGTCAGAAATAACCTAAATGTTCCTTATTGAGTAAAGGAATAAATAAAATATGGCATATTGGTATGATGGATTACTTCACAACAGTTGAAGGAATGAGCTAAATCTATACGTATCATAATCAGATCTTGAAAAATGTGAAATGCAAGAAGAATAACTGTATCTACAGTATACCATTTGTGTAAATGTTTAAATCACACAAAAGTATTTTTTACAAATGCACATATTTGTGTGCAAAAGTATGGAAAATGGACTCCAAAATACACAACAAATTTGTCTCAGTGATTGGCCATGGGAACACTGAAGGAGAGTGGGATGGGGGTGGTGGGAGTGGACATTAGCTAAGTGGTAATGTCTTTAAAAATAACTACTGAAAACAAATACAGGAAAATATTAACCTATGTTAATTGTGAGAATCGGGACTATAGGTGCTTATTATGTTATTCTTTGCATGTCTCTGTAGCTTTTAAATTTATTAAAATAAAAAGCCAAGAAGGGAAACATTTATTAAACTATAAAGGAGTAAGTAGTTGAAAACAAGAAAACCTAGTTCTGAGCATCTTTGCTTCCTAGCAACCAAAACAATCAGTGAAGGACACGCAATGGGTCACACAGTTCCCTGTGTCTACCACATCACCAGAAGGAATAAACTTTACCATAGGTCTGAAGTTTGGGTGAATCTTAGTATGAAGGACCTTGAATGTCCATAATGTACAAGGTCTTTGATAGCAATGCCACCCAACGTACCAAGATGTTTCAGTAGTGCTGTAAGTGTGTTGAATTAGCTCTCAGCAAGTAATCTGGAATACTGTGAAATTATACAGGCATACCTTGGGGATATTGCAGGTTCGGTTCCAGACCGCCACAATAATGCAAATATCGCAGTAATGTGAGTCATATATAAAAGTTCTGTAGTCTATTACGTGTGCAATGGGCTATGTCTAAAAAAAACTGTATATACCTTAATTTAAAAATACTTTATTGCTAAAAAATGCTAACCTCATATGAACCTTCAGCGAGTCATAATCTTTTCATTGGTGGAGGGTCTGAAATATTGCAAGAACTATCAAAACATGACACATAGACACAAAGCAAGCAAGTGCTATTGGAAAAATGATGCTGGTAGACTTGCTCAGCACAGGGTTGCCATAAACCTTCAATTTGTAAAAAACGCAATAAAGCCAAGTGCAATAAAACGAGGTATGCCTGTGACTCTGTATAGACAATTCAATGTAGGGGATTAGTGGGACGTGACACAAATAGGTGCCTTTCTCCTGATCTGGTTTAGCATAAATCTTGGAGAATTGAGAGGAGTAAGCCTAGCATACCCTCGGTTCTCAGCCACTCTTCTTCACACAGCAGATGACATCACGTACCTGAAGGGTACCCAGTAGCAAGCACAGTTTGCACACCAGAAAGCACACCATAATTCCAGTGAAAATGACGTTCTCTGAAAGTAATTACACTCACATGTATGGTTATGCAAGTATGAGTACGAATCCTTCACAAGCACCACTAATTTAATTAGCAGTAATAATAATCTTCTTGGGACATTTCTTTTCTTTGAGACAAAATTTTGTTTTGATGCTGTGGTTGGAACTCTTGTCTTAGGCCAAAGCTCTCCCTTATCTGTTGTTTTCTCCAAGCTTTTAAGGGTTACTTTATGTAGGCAAGGAAGGAACACTGGTAGAGCAGAAGGTTGCTGTCACTGTCCCTTCCTGTCCCTATGGCCAAGGAGGTAAAATGTGTCTGAGAGAGACACCACAGCTGCCACGCCCAGCTCTGAGGTAGACCTGCTCCTGTGCTCGGGAGGGGGCTTTACGATCACGGTACAGGAGAAAGAGCGCCCAGCTAGCCGTGAAGCCAGCTGGTCTCAGCTGCAGCTCTGCCTCTAACATCTTGGGTGACCTCGGGCCAGTCACCCTAATGGTGGCTCTCCCTGTCCTTCTCTGTAAACTGCAAGGATGGAAGCAGACAATGGCTTCTAAGCTTCCTCCCAGCTCTGGGGCCCGGGATGCCAGAAAACCCAGTGGTGTTGGCAGGACTGGCTCCGTGATATATGGGGCCCAGTGCAAAATGAAACAGTGGGGCTCCTTGTTCCAAATTTATTAAGAATTTCAAGATAATAACAACAGAGCATTAAATCAAGGGCCCTTCTGAACTCAGGGCCCTTTGACTGCAAAGATCCCAAGCCCATAAAACCAGTGCAGGTATCAGCCTCCCATGGTGGAGCTGGTCTGCCTCTCGGGGGTAGTGGGAGGGAACACATGAGGCTAAAGGCAGCCAGAGACAGCACAAAGCACCAGTAAGAAGGGCCGAGAACAGTGTGCCCTGAGGAAGAGGACAGGGTTGCAGAGGAGCTCAACCCCACGAGATCATCTCCTCTGCCTCTCCAGCTCTCAGTCGTGGTAGGACTGCCCCAGATTTCAGAGCCTTCGAAGATCTTAACTTTGTTCTGAAACCCAGGCGAAGTCTGGGAGTGTCAGGTTACCCAGCAGCTTGTGTGCGGAAGCCTAGCGGACACCCCAGTTAAGATGCTCAAGAAGCAGGTAGGTGACGCTGCCCCTTCCTGCTGAAGGCACAGCCACTCAGGGTCAGCATGTCGGCAGAGGTGTCTCGGGCCTTTGACGCGTGAGAACCGACTTCACTGTTGATGGTCGGAAGCATCGCTCTTCCGCCTGATGTCATGCGTGGTGTTCAGCCTCACAGTGAATGCTCTCACTTCTATGCACATCCCCAGATGTCAGCGAGGATCCTTGACCAGCCCCGCCTCGGTTCATGGGATGTGGATGGGACCTCCCTTAAGGCCCCTGTCTGCCACCCCCAGGAGCTCCCTATCAGAGGGATCGGCTCTGGTAATTGTCTGATCCACGGCAGGATATTGTCAGCAGACTAGTCAGGTCCACGTTCAGTGTTTCCCATAATGAGGTCTTTGGTGTCAGGTGACGTTAAAGAAGGAGAGTGGTGAAGAAACACCTCAGGTAAACCACTTTCCGATAGCCTGAGAAGGTGGCTTTCAAATCACTTCTCTTACTGGGCTTGAAGAAATGAGGGCGCTTTGTAGAGAGAGCACAGGGCTGAAGGCTGGAGGACCTGAGGTTCAGCCTTCAATTCCCATTTACACGTTGAACGGCCAAAAATAAGTCATTTGTTCTGCTGTGTTTCAGTGTTCCAACTGAAAAATGGCAATAAAATACCTGCCTCATGGGGATGCTGTGGCCATAAAATGAGGCAACAGATAAAATGCACACTTAAAAATAAAATCACTGTGCAACTACGGGGTATAACCTGGGCTTCTTAAGACCCCAAAAGCTTCATGGATCCAATAAAATGAGTCATGATGATAATAATAATAATCTTTTGAGCTAGCCCGCAGGTAGAAACGGCTGTAATTCCAACCCCCCAAATCCCTTGTGAGGCACTATGTTTATCTGTACAATCTAGAAAGGGACGCGCATGCAAATTAGCAAAGTCACATCAAAATTTGGAGAAGAAAAAAAAAGAAAAGAGGTTTAAGAGATTTACCCCACCAATCTCTTAGTAATTTTCGTGCTCATTATCAGTAAGCTGTGTTTTTCTTGTAAAAGAACTACTTGGGCGTGCAGTGACTTGAGATAATTAAGAATGCATTTACATTTTATGGAGCCACTAATGCCTTCGGCATTCAAGGATCTTGCATTAGTTACCCATGATACTTCCCCCCAATCAGTGAATATTAAAATATTTAACCTGTGGTCAGGCAATAACCTCCTAAGACACTGGGATTTGATGCAGCAATGTTAAGAAGTCAAAAGGGGATTTGTCAACAAAGAAAAACCATAGCTACTCTCTGAATTCCACTTCTGCAAGTGTTTTTCTCCTTTTTTTAACTGCTTGAAGGATCTCATTAAAATTTCCCAGTTAAAACAGAAATTGGAAGGGCCACAGAATAACTTAGGAAAGGATAGCTTTTCACGGTTTCTGAATGAAAACACACACACCTAAAAAGGAATGTCGCAAATCATTGGCCCTCTGAAAAATGAGGACCAGCTGTTCTTCTGAAGTCCCTTCCAGCTCTAACACCCATGTAGTGTACAGAGATTAGGATGTGTGATTATCCAGTATCCTAGGTCTTTGAGTCTCCTGGAGCACAAAGATTAAGACTCTCCTTAGTGCCATGAAATTGTGCCTGGACCTCACCTGCAAAGACAAGAGTCCTGCCACAGGTAGCTCCTGTGAGCCGTGTTCTCCAACGACAGAGGATGGAATCCCCTTTGCAAATCTAGCCAGCCATCCTGCAGACTGACATAGGACCTGGGGATTGAGATGGACTGAATTGTACACCTGTGCTACATTGCTACCCTCTTATTTGGGCAAGTGCACATAAATAATTGAGCAAAATAAATTGCAGCCTAGCACAGTCCACACAACAGCAGGCAGTCAAAACCATCTGGGACTAGATATGTGAAGAAGGGAGTATAAAAACAGAGTATTTAGAAGTCTGATCCATCTGTGGTTCTAATTTTCAAAGTCAGAAGAGATGAATCCCCTAGGAGACCGGACCCTGCTTAGAAAGACATCTGAACTAGGCAATAAAATAATATGAAAATACCAAAAAATAAAAATAAGGGAGAGAAATAGATATGTAACTTCATCACGGGACTCCTGTGGTATCTCACAACACCATGCTTCATGAACCCCAAAGAAAGCGAAAACTCCAGCTAGTGTTATAAATCCTGGTCAGCTGAATTATTTCACATGTTGCAGCCTGACTTAAGTTATTCATCACAGAGGCTAGCGGTTCCCTGATGCATCCTTCCATGTCACTGGACAGGGTAAAAATAATAAATTGGCCATTGTGAGACACTCCGAGTTCCTTGGGGTTGAGCAGAGCATATTTTATATTCTTCTCTTGGAACTGCCTCTTGTTGGTAGTAAATGGTTGCCAGCACTGCTGTTTCTCAATAGACAAGTCCTAGAAGTACAGATAATTCAATTTTCATTCACTCTTAGGTCTCCTGCTACCCATGTTATTCCTTGACACCGACAAGACTGTACCTGTCTTCCCAGCCCGTGGCCTGAAGTAGCACTGGTATGGTTGGCGCCTTGCCAGAAGATACCATGGGCCACTCTGAAAAGCCTCTTACCTGGTGGATCCAGTGAGCAAAAATTGTCCAGTGGTCATTTTAGCTGGTTCTTCCTCCTTAGCTCATTTCTTCCCAAGAACAAAGATACCAAGGTGTTGGCTCAGCAGCAGCTCCTGAAACATGATAATCAGTTGGGTTTGGTTTAAATTTTTCAGGGTCTCCATTACAGGAGAAAATATCATAACAGTGGTAGCATCCACTGTTATATTGAAATTAAATTACTACTCTCATTCTGTTGGAGTGGCATGTACAAGTCCTGCACCTCCTTGGAAAACAATATGGCAAGTTATTAAGGACCATTAAAATGGTCATACAGTTTGAACCAATAACCTCACCTATGAAAACTCATTCTAAGGTTATTATTCAACAGTAAAATAAGTGAGGTATTGTGCATGTTTCTTTCTGTGAAAACAACAACATGGAACTTATTAAACAAATTTTGATACAGATGGTGACATGGAACAATGTATCACATACAATGTTAAAAACCTAAAGAATAGAATATATTCTATGATGTAACTATGAAAATAAACATTGATCTACATAGGGACAAAGATGATTAATGTGCAAAAATGGGTCTTAGGGCAATGGGATTATGTGTAATTTTCCTGCACTCAAATTTGTCCTCAATATTGCTTGTACATTTTTTTAAAATCTTAAAGATACTGAGAATGCCTTGATCGGTGTTTGGCGTTGCTCCTAAAACTGGGTCTGGACAACTCAATCTGTTCCAGTATTTTGGAACAAGATGAGTAAGGAAGTTTACCTTTTCCATTGTTTTTAAATAACCAGGCATAGTGTCTTTAATCTCACAGTTGGCTTCTTTGAACACTTCGCCTTCAATCATTTTCATGATCCTCCACATGATTTAGAAAAGCTGAGAGGGATACTTTGGTGTTTCCATAGTCTCTCTCCTCTACTGTCATGGGATTCTTAATTAAATGAGTTTTAAAGAGCCACCATCCTCCATTTCTAAAGAGAGAATGCAGAGACAAGAGCTGGCATTGTGACAAACAGCCAGCCAAGAATTCAGACCACAACACACTACAAACCACTCAAATAAGATGCCCTCCATCAAAGGCTATCATTGGACAATATGAAATGTAAACCACATGCCCCCAAATAGCAAATATTGTGGGTGGCCATGGCATTGGTAGTTGGAAAGATGAATAAATGCAATTAGGAAACCAGGCAAAGAAGTAAACATGCCATGTAGCTTACAAAAGGCCAGCCACATTGTGTTTATTTTAATATTGTTTAACAGTAACACCTAATAAAGAGAGCATCATGATTGTGTGAACTAAATTTTCAGTCATAATGAATGCTACAAACTTAACCTCCCAAGTTTAAATAGGCTACAACGTCTTGGGAAAAATGCAAGAAAAATTATTTGATAAAGGTGATGGTTTTTCACACCTGAAAATAATGTTTTTCTTCCAGCCTATCTTGATCAACAGTCGGCAGCAACACATTGCAGATATAATCTCAAGACCTTGTGGCATGTACTTGTCACTACATGCATAACTTACTATGGACAGAGGATCACGGAGATTTTGAACATAATTTCCCACACAACAGGAGATTAAATAGACCACACTGGAAGAAGGCAAGAGGAAGCTAGGTCTCTGGAGTACCAAAAAGTAAACTTCAGCCAGTTCTGGAAGCAGATAAACAGCAGGAAATATACTTTCAGACAGGATACTTTCTCAATAGCTCCTGCTTTCAAGAATTCTAGGGAAAGGATGAGTTACTGGGTTAGAATGTAATAGGAAAAGGGCCTTCCCTGGAAAGATTTGGAGTGGAAGGAAATCAGCATCTCCTCATTTGTGTCTTATTTTCTCCTCTCCCTTTGTGCTGCCTCCTTTCTCAGGGTATCCCCTGCCCCAGAATACCTTGCCTATCACCCCATCAGAACCTACTCTTGAGACTGCATTCCTGATACCTGTAGTGAGGTGTTAAGTCAATGTCATACCTTTTGGTGTATATAAATATTAAGCTTTCTTTCTACGCTGTGTCTTCCAATGAAGAGCATCAGACATCAGCAAACAAGTAGAGAAGACACTGAGGTGCAAGAGAACTTTCCCGTATCCCAGAAACCATTCTTCCCAGCGTCCTCCAGCATGACCTTGGACCTGCTGTGCCTAGTTTGCTTATTTGTAAAAACCAAGCACTCAAACGTATGGACACCAAGGGGGGAAAGCAGAGGGGTGTGGAGGTGGTGGTGTGATGAATTGAGAGATTGGGATTGACATGTATACACTAATATGTATAAAATGGATGATTAATAAGAATCTGCTGTACAAAAAAATAAATAAAATAAAATTCAAAAACAAAAAAAACACCAAGCACTAATAGTACCTAAGTCACAGGATTATTGTGCAGATTAAATGAGTTCATCCTTGGAAATCTGTAGCGTCATGCCTGATGCATAGGAAGTGCACAATATGTATTAATATTATTATCGTTGTCATCATTTGATATAAAAACTTTCTGAAACAAAGAAGTCACATGAAAATATCATCAGTCAGAAAATACACATGAATGAAAGCATGTATGGAGCTGGTTTATGATGCAGGGCAGGATAGTGGTAACAAAACAGGTATCGAAGGTCGGCCACCTGGGCTCAAAATCTTGTGTTGCAATATGGCCACTGTGTGACCCTGGGCCTCAGATTCCTAACCTGAAAAATGGGGAGGCAATATCTATTCCACAGAGTTGCTGTGAAGATTAAGCCAGCTAAGAAATGTAAAACATCGAACAGTGCCTGACACAAAATGAACGCCCCATAGATGGTAGCGGGAAGAAAAAGAGTGATCTTCAACTAAAATTTTATCCCCAGAAATTGTTCTGAGAAGGAATGAGTGTTTGAGAATCTTACTGTTGGAGCTGGGGACTACAAATAACCCCCAAGATGTGAACCAAGATGGAGAAATCAGGTATCAGAGTCAGCCAGTCCCTGGACTAGAAAACATATCACAGATGTGAGGGCCCAACATCCCAGCCCTCAATTGGGCAGAACTGCCCTTTAGTCCTTGCCAGGCGGCACTGCAGGCCACCTATAAATGGAGGAATGAAAAGCCAACAGAGGCTGAGTCTCACCAGCTCAACTAATTCTTCTAAACACACTCCCACATAAATCTCTCCTTTTCCCGATGGGAGGATTGAGGGAGTTTGTGGTGAAAGGCTGGAAACTTTCCTTCCTTATTTTTCCCTCCTGTAGAGAGGAATGGAAATGCCATGCCCTCACTGGGAACTTGCAGATTACAGAAATTGCCCCCAACATTTGGCCTTCCCTAATATATCTATTTGTCTTGAATATCCACATGTTCTATATGGAGAAACTAAGTGGGAATATCCTCCAAAATAATCTGATAGACATAAGTATGAATATTGTTTGCTTTCTTTGTGATACTTTGTCTTCAAGATGACCACCACCAATTCCTTCCCTCTCTATATGGACATGTCATTCCTCCACCTAGAGCTGAAGTTTGTTCCTCCACCCCACTGATTCTGAACTAGCATGTGACTGCTTTGACTGGTAGGACAGAGCAGAAGTGATGCTGCTTGGACTCTTAGGCTAGGTTCCTATATACCTTACGACTTCTGTCTGGCTCTCTTGGAATGTTTGCTCTGGGAGAAGCCAGCTTCCATGTAAGAACCTGACTGCCCTGAAACTCCCATGCTGTGAGGAACCCAAGTTGGCCACGTGTAGAGGGAAGCCCAGCCAGCCCCCAGCTGTTCCATCCATCCCAAATGACATGTGGGAGGAAAGAATCCATTTTAGATATCAACTCAGTTCTTCAGATGACTCCAACCCCAGCTGCAGTCCTGAGAGAAATTCCAAGTGAAAACCACCTAGCTGAGCCCAATCAACTCACAGAACCATGAGAAATAATAAATAATACATAATGATTTCAAGTGGCTTCGTTTTAGGATGTTAGTTATACAGCAATTGATAACCAAACACTGCCTTGATCAAATTTTTCACTGAACTTGACGTTTTTTATTTTGGATCTCACTCAAATGGCACTTGAACAACTGAGACTAATTTTTATTCAGGGAACCTTAACATTAAAAATAGGTAATGCTTGGCATTTGTTTTGATGTTATCTGATCAAAACAGCAAAATTCTCCTATGCATTCTCTACAAAAGATTGGTTTCTAATCCTCAATTAAAATGCTCTAGGAAAACAAATGAAATTGGGCTCCTTCTACAACGCTAAATGTCATATCTCTAATGCAAATAATAGATTTGATAACAGAGAGAATGAATATTTACCATGAAACTAATTTCCTATCATTTGATGCCAATTAAGATTGTAATTGCTTCCTCAGTATCACCAGATCATTCACAGTTTCAGGAAGTACGAGTATATTTGGTTACATTTATTTAACTTGTGTAAACCCTTGTGATTAGTTATTTCCAGAGGAAAATGGAATTTGAAACAAGAAACACTTCTGATCTAATTTTCTGCAGATGTAGACCTTAAAATCAGATAAATTAGTTAAGCTAGTCATGCAAATGAGTCCATGCTCACAAGTTTGATGTTCAAAGGAACTTAGAAAGACAACCAAAGATAAAACCAATTTCTAATTTATTTAGTCCTCCTTGCCTATGAAAATCCCTTTTATAAATATGATGATTTTTTTGTGAAATACGTTCTTTTAATGTATGGCTATGATATGGATTTATATAGAGGAAGACAACCACATTTTCCAGCTAGAGTTATTTTTCTAAAGGCCAAAGATATTCTGTCTACAAGACTGCTTATATTTCTCTGGCCTAGGAAAGCAGGGTACCTGGGACTTGCAATCTTTCAAGTCCTTTGCACTCAGGGTTAGCCTCTTTACTTCTCTGAGCTTCTATTTACTGTCCTGGGGCAAAAAAAAAAAAAAAAAAAAAGAAGAAGAAAAAGAATTAGAAGGATATATGGGATTTAGGAATTAGGCACGTGAACTCATTCATGTAAAAGTGACCAGCGTGAACTCTGACTTTTACAGTAAATGACATATACATAAGAACACAGGAAGAGGAGAACTCTCCAATTCCCAAAAGCCCATGCTCTTCGGTTGAGCACTTTGAACACCACTGGAAGCAGCTTATGTTAACTCTCATGGACAACAAGTAAATTGCTGCATTGGTGTAACTTCTACGCAAGAGAATCTGTCCAGGATCAGATCTCTGTTCAGGGCTGATGTCGGTTTCTGTCCCAGGGGACATTTCTGCTGTTTTAAACCATTCTATCCCCAATCCTACCATTCCGGGTCATCTCAACCCACTATCCAACCAAACACGGAGGGCAGAGCAACCCTGCCTTAGTTATGGTAGCAGACGAAGTGTCTGGGGCAAGCATACGAGAGCCTCCCCACCATGGGCTTTATAAAACGGGATGTGTGTACTCTTTCTGCATTCTGTTCTGGGTATGTTGTTGAGTTTTGTGATGAAAGATACTGAGCATTTATGTAGCAACTGACATATGGGGCTTTCGTAAGGACCCATGAATCACTGCTGATGGTCTGAAGCATTGTACTTGGTTGGTGTTCGTAGCCCTGAGACATTTAGGACTGCTTTCAGGCCTCTCCCAGGAATTCAGAACCATGTGAAGGAAAAGGTGACCGAGTCGGGGAGACGGGGAGGGAAGCATATAGAGCAGGAAGTTTAGACAAGGCTGTTAAAGAGGTAGTTGCTGTGTGACTAATCTCAAAGATACCAAAAGACAGGCTTTTATTTGGACATGTGTTTGAATTATCACTGTTACCACAAATAGAACCCAACTGTAGACTGAGAGAATTGAATTAGAATTTTAAAAATCAGTGTTCTGAGCAACTCTAAATTCTGCAAATATTGACATGAACACACAAGTTTCTGTAGGAAGCAAACATGACCCAAGCCAGGTAGACGTTATCAATGGTAGAGACAGCCCAAAGTGATCATATTTTGCTTTGCTTTTATTCTCTATATGAATGGGAAATTTGTGATTTTTCACCAGTAACAAATTCAATAGAACTGTGATTTACATTTCACAATTTAAATGGCTGATTTATACACTTGAAAATACAATCATATTTTCTACAGTTTCTTGTTCTGGAAAGTTACAAGGGGACACATCTCAGCCTTTGCTCCATGCTCTGTGAATGTTGTTGTCCTAATGATTTTTCGGCAATTTCTCTAGGGAGCCATCAAGACATGTAGATTTTTACCTTATGTTGGCTTTGGGCAAATAGAATTCAAAAGGCAAAACAAAATATAGAGTAGTCAGAAATTTGAAATCCTATAAAAGCTTGTGGTGGTTAATTTAAATGGAAGCTATTTTGATTGTCACTGAAAATAACAATCGAGTACCGTGCTGACACGGGTAGTACAATAAGCTCTTGGCAATCGTGGATTTAATATCCATGGTTTTGAACGTGCTTAAATGACTCTGAAAGCCCATAACATATAGTAATTTGTACTTTTGCTGAGACATGAATCTGAACTGCCTGAACTGGGAGGCAGGAATGAGTCATTTAACTCAATCCCTTGACTTTATTCTCTACTTGGTTCCTTGTAGAAGTTTTATGGATTTGGGGACTTGTAAAGGTCTCAGGGACTCCTTCACAAAAATTCTCATATCTAACATAATGTTTTAACAGTAGTAAAGGGGTAAAGGGGACAGATACATAGAAACCATCAAGGTAATATAATTTCAGTACAGAACACTGAAATGTGAAACCTCAATGAGTACTTATTTTATTGATTTCTCATGAACTGGAATAATGTATGTTAAGTGTCTAATACATGATGGAGTGTTCTTTATATGTTAATTCCTTTTTTTTTTTTTTTTTTTTTTTTTTTTGCGGTACGCGGGCCTCTCACTGTTGTGGCCTCTCCCGTTGCGGAGCACAGGCTCCGGACACGCAGGCTCAGCGGCCATGGCTAACAGGCCCAGCCGCTCCGCGGCATGTGGGATCTTCCCGGACTGGGGCACGAACCCGTATCGCCTAACATCGGCAGGTGGACTCTCAACCACTGTGCCACCAGGGAAGCCCTATGTTAATTCCTTTTCTTTGCTTCCTGTTTGTTATTGAAACCTTTATATGGTAGTTTCTACTTACAATGAACTTCCTTTGAATTAGATAAAGGGAGAAAAATATCAGAGGCTACCACTGGGTTTTTGGGGGGTTTTTTTGGTAATTTTTTTAGGATTTGAACAATGTTTAGTGCAAAGTCTGCCTAAGATAAGGAGTCTCTCTCACAAAGCCTGCCCGCACTAGCTTTAGCAGTCTATATTTATGTGTAGCGACAGAGGCATTGTTTATACATTCTCTTAATCTGCAGCCTCACAGTGTGACAGGATTAGGAATCTGGGCCCATATGCAGATGTTTGGGTGTGTGGCAAAACTGAGACACTTCAAAAAATTTGCTTTTGAAGATTAGGAATGGGGGCTTGATACACCCATTTG
Organism: Delphinus delphis; assembly: GCF_949987515.2. Classification (NCBI taxonomy): domain Eukaryota; kingdom Metazoa; phylum Chordata; class Mammalia; order Artiodactyla; family Delphinidae; genus Delphinus; species Delphinus delphis. The sequence goes on along the minus strand of NC_082683.1, from coordinate 78,865,094 downwards.
GTTTTTCTCGGTGTCTGAACACAGAACCTTAGTAATCCTTTTGATGGAAATCTCATTAACGTGTGTTTCAGATCACATTTTATTTATCCATATGTCATGTCTGCTTAAAAATCAAATAAGGGTTATTTTTCATTAAGATGGTCTTTTTTAAGTGAGTGAATATTTCAATAAATGACACCGAAGTAACTCTTCTCATAGATTTGGTAATTTACATATTTTGTGGATATGCACATGAAAGATGATCCAAAATACAGCCATCATTGTTCTAAAGCTCAGGAAGCTGAGTGTCATCTGATGCATCCTTGTAAAAGATTGTCGTAATGAGAGGAACCGAAGATTTTATCTTTGTGTTTGGACATTTTGGGGGTGAAAGACTATTTTTAATAACACCTTCCCCCCACCCAGGTTTCTAAAGTATTGCACTCTCCTAGGAGTGACAAACAACAGAAATCAGCCAGTTGTTTGGTCATCAAAATCATGAATATGGTAATTCATGCCAACAGGAATACTGAGTTACCTTTCTTTCAATCAAAATAATGAGAAAGCAGTTATATATTTGCATGAAAATAGAAATTTAAGGTGGCATTACAGTTTTTCAATTGTAATCTGCTCTTCCGCCACCCCCCACCCCTTAACAGGCTTAGGTTTGCAAACTGCTTCAGCAACCGTCAGCCAAGAAATGTACATGTCATCTGCAAATCACAGATCCTGACTCGAGTGACTGCACAAAGAGAAGTGCTGAAGGGTTCACAGTGGCCAGGACAAGACTTAAAAGTGATACGAAATAGGGAGCAAAGAGGGCTGCAATTGCCTTGGAGCCTAAAATAGACTGAGCTTCAATGCCATAGAAAAAAATCACCAGCTTCTCCATCATTGCTTTAAAGGTCAAAATTTTTGTAGGTGGACTGGGAGAGCAGCGGATTGCAGATGCGTTTAACAGCAGGATATTTTCCGCTGCCATGACCAGTTAAGGAAGATTTTCAAAATCACATCTGCTGGTAAACAGTTTGGCCCTACTCTGGGTCATCCGCCTTCTCTGGTTTCCTTGCTGCATGGATTCTTACCTGGGTAGAATCCCAAACCTCACATCAGTCAAAGTTAGGCTTTCAGTACAGTCCATTACATTTCTTAGAGAGGTATCTGGGTGGCTTTCAGGGAGGTTTTATGATGTGGGGCTGCCTCTTCCCAAATGCACGAAGCACACACATGAGGCATGCAAGCACAGAGCATGGACTCGCACGATTTCCGCTTCAAGCTGCTGGTCAGCAGGTGGGCATCAGTGCCCAGCCTTCACTACCAACTGCCCAGTGCCAGCCAGCTAAGCTCTATCGCTTCCTCCAAGGAGTTCCCCAAAGGACCTTGAAGGGCCCAGTTGTGTGGCTGCCTTTTAGGGAGGTCACCCAATGCTCTACCATGTTATACTCAACTCTTGGCTACAGTAAACAGGTAAGTCATTCAACAAACCCAACTTAAGCCTGCAGTCAGAGTCAGATTGAGCGGTGGGAAAACTTCTGTACTGCCCACATTTCCACAATTGTCTCCAGGGGTGCATAGCAAGAATGATAAAGCCCTAGGAGCTCCTTCGAGAAGCTCTTCCAGATGACACCCATCTCACGGGTTCCTCATGGGGAGTACATCTCTAAGTGGGAATGTGGGAAGATAAGATCTCAGTATAGCTAAATAAACAAAGTCTTTCCTCTGGGCCAAAGGCATGTAGAAATCACAAACTCGCTCTGTCCCAACTACCTTGGGTTAGAATGAGATCCCAGTGCCAGTTAGACTTTACACCTTATCTGACCCTCCTGCCTGCAGCACCTGGCAACACCCCTACCTGCAGATGAGTGTGACCGTGTGTGGGTCCCTAGGAAGAAAGTGTGTGATGGGAACTTATTGTTCACAATTTTCTCAAAAATATTATCCACAGGGCTTCCCTGGTGGCGCAGTGGTTGAGAGTCTGCCTGCCAATGCAGGGGACGCGGGTTCGTGCCCCGGTCCGGGAAGATCCCACATGCCGCGGAGCGGCTGGGCCCGTGAGCCATGGCCGCTGAGCCTGCGCGTCCAGAGCCTGTGCTCTGCAACGGGAGAGGCCACAACAGTGAGAGGCCCACATACCGCAAAAAAAAAAATATATATATATATAAAATCCACAGTTTTCATGTAGCCACGCATTCAGGTTGGGATGGCAAAGTACTTTGTGTCACCTGTCTCCACAATGGGAGAGGCCACAACAATGAGAGGCCCGTGTACTACAAAAAAAAAAAAAAAAAAAAAAAAAAAAAAATATATATATATATATATATATATATATATATATATATATATAATCCACAGTGTTCATGTAGCCATGCATTCAGGTTGGGATGGCAAAGTACTTAGTGTCACCTGTCTGGACAGGGGGCTCCCCGAGGATGACTCAGGGTCTCACACATTCCAAAAAAGATGTTATCAGGTTAGAGAGGTTAAATGTCATAAATCCTTTCCCTTGGAAATGGCATAAGGTGTTCTCCCTCCAACACTTTCCAATCCCCAATTTTCCATTTGGCAAGGAAATAATAGGAATTAACATCAGTCCCTTATATAGTTTCCTTATTTGATCCTTTACCCCAAGCAGAACCGTGGTGACTAAGAAAGGGATACATGTAGTTGTATAACCTTAGTTCAGTTACTTGAGCTCTCTGTGCCTCTGTCCCTCACCTGAAAGGGAGGAATAATAGCATGTCCCCACAGCGCTGTTGTGAGAACTAAATGAGTTAATGTGTGAAAATTGCCAAGAACAGTGCCTGGCATGTAGTAAGTGCCCAGTAGAGAGTTCAATTTAAAAGATTTCTGTTGTTGCTATTGTTATTCTATCTTTGCAATATGTTATCAACCGTCTTTCGCTGTCTAATGACAGGGGTGGGGTAAGGGCAGTTAAAGATAACGATCTGGGGAGTGGAGGGGCAGAGGGAGGAGGTTTCCAGGTATAGCACTGGTGGCACATCAGCAAAGAATCCTATGGAATTTCATTCATTTGCAAAGAGCTGTATAGCTTCTGCTCTAGCTTTCTGTTTTACCTTTTCAACTCCCATAACCCACCTTCTCTCTTTGCATACATCTAGGTCTTTCACAGGAACAAAATATGATCCTTTCAAGAGTTCCCACACATCAGTGCAGACATGAGAATGAGTAAGACCAGAGCGCACCGATGCGAGAACTTGTGTGGGCCCAGGAACAGGAGGTGGTACTACAGAGCTCAGGGTCCCAGGGTAGAAGCTCACGCCACAATCTGTGATCCCTGTGAATGAGAACACAATGGAGAGGAAGGAACTCATGTGGCTTTCTTAGCCCTTAATCATTAAGGGATCCAAGCAAAAATGCTGTCATCCATCCTGCGAGATGCAGAGTGGCTCACTACTTTGCCAGGCCTGCCTCTGCCTGCTGCTATAAAAATGCCTGGAGCCCAAATCTGGGCGAAGAGCAAGTGGTAGTTTACGCTAAAACGCTATAGCAATTTGAAAGCAAATACATACAATACAGAAAATTTAAGCAGCTGGTAGTTGTCATTACATTCATTTCTCAAGGAGGCCTGCCTTCTGGTGACACCAATCAAAGAATTGGGTCATCTCTCAACAGTAATTTTCTTGGAGGCCATGAAATTCTTACATTGATTTCATCCCCCTTTGGCTGAACGCGCGCTGAGAACAGTCAAGCTGGTGAGGACTCGGGCAGCCCATGGGGCTGTCATCAACTCCATCTAAAGAGTTTATACCCTTAATGGGATCAGAGGTCTTATCGGCGATTCTTCGTAAGTGCAACAGAGAAACTATCTTTCTCTCACTGCTGATTCCACACCTGACAATTCTCCTATTTATCAGTTAACAATTATTGTCTGAGAGCAAGTCAGATTACAGTGAGGAATTTATGAAGTTCTTAGCAACTAAGAAGCGTGATGGAATCTAACCATTCTCTTCAGAAGACTGAAATGTGAACTGTCCTGACTTCACACACATTAGTGCCACATCGTAATACGAATCAATACGAATCATTAGGACATTGATTCTTGCGTTTCTGTATGCATCCAACAAGTTACAGCTATGTATAGAGGAAAACAAAAGGTGTATGGTTACTGTCAAAGGGGCCATTAATCCTGGCCCCAAACCCCCTCCTCTGTGAATCCTTCCCACCACCCCAGGAAGAGGAGGTTGTGCTCTTCTCACTCTCTTCAAATCTGTGATATGGCTCGGAGTTTATTTGGGGTGTTGTCTGTTTAATTTTCTCTACCACTGACTGAGAGCTCTCTTTGAGGAAAGGAATCACATCTTACTCAACCTCTATCCTCAGTATCCAGCATGAGTGTGGCACATAGAAGGGGCTTGAGAATATTGGTCTAATAGATACGTGGATAAATATTGGAGTGAGTATACAAACATCAGCATTTGGAAGTGATTCCCTGTCATTCTCTAAAGCTCTGGCTAACAAATACTCATTGGACAGCTAAGCAACACCCTTGGGTCCATGTTGTACCCTGAATTCACGGAATTGTCTCCAAGAAGCTTCAGAATGAAACATTCTACATTTCCAACTGAACTGTTAGACACTGTAGATGCTGTGACCACCACCCCCATCTCCAGCCATGGAAAGGAAGGAACTATTTTTTAAATTTACTTTATTGAAGTGTAGTTGATTTACAATGTTGTATTAATTCCTGCAAAGTGATTCAGCTATACGTATATATACATTCTTTTTCATATTCTTTTCCATTATGGTTTATCACAGGATATTGAATATAGTTCCCTGTGCTATATAGTAGGACATTATTGTTTATCCATCCTTTGTATAATAGTTTGCATCTTCTAATGCCAAACTCCCACTCCATCCCTCCCCCACACACCCCCCTTTGGCAACCACAAGCCTGTTCTCTATGTTTGAGTTGGTGTCTGTTTCGTAGATAAGTTCACTTGTGTCATATTATAGATTCCACATATAAGTGATATCATATGGTATTTGTCTTTCTGACTTATTTCACTTAGTGTGATAATCTCTAGTTGCACCTATGTGGCTGCAAATGGCAGTATTTCATTCATTTTAATGGCTGAGTAATATTCCATTGTATCTATGTAGCACATCTTCTTTATCCATTCCTCTGTTGATGGACATTTAGGTCGTTTCCATGTCTTGGCTGTAGTAAATAGTGCTGTTATGAACATAGGGGTGCACGTATCTTTTTGAATTATAGTTTTGAAGGAACAATTTTTAATTGTGCTTTGTGAGGGAGTGCTGTCCCTTGTCCTAGACATTGCCACAACCAGGTGGAGCCTGACGACACCTTGCCTCAGATGCTCGTGTCACCTCGCTTTGTGTCCTGGACTGCTCTGCCACCAGGGATTGGACATCTGCTGGGCCCGCTCAGCCAAGACGGAGAAGACAACCCTCCCTGTGGTGGGTGGGGACCTGGGAATGAATGCGGCTCGCGGACAATTTTAAGGCACACTCACAAGGTTTCCTAGGCTGCCCTTGAGAGGAGGGAGCCTGTTTCCCACAGGGGTAATGAGCTCAATATCGTCCCCCTGGACAAGTCTTCCTTCTATGCTTCACTCTCCTCCATTCCCCACTTTTGTCTCTGGTACTACTTCTCTGAAGAAACCTCCTGTGAGCGAGCTTTTGTCAGAGGGTCTCTCTTTGGGGAAACTCAGGCAAAGTTCCAGCCATGATGTGACTAAACCACCCATAACACCTCCTCAAATGAAAACTTTGACTAGGTTCAGGATGGATCATGATGACCGAAAAAAAAAAAAGCAAGAAATATAATGCTTTAGTCTTCATCCTCATAAAATACAGGGAGTGTATAAAGATTCTATACTTAAGTGTATAAAATTAATCATTCCACAACTTTTAACAGTCCTTTAGTAATTCATATTCTTCCTTTGGATTAATATAAAAAGTGAGGCCAGGGCTCCCCTAGTGGCACAGTTGTTGAGGGTCCGCCTGCCGATGCAGGGGACACAGGTTCGTGCCCTGGTCCGGGAAGATCCCACATGCCGCGCAGCGGCTGGGCCCATGAGCCATGGCCGCTGGGCCTGCGTGTCCGGAGCCTGTGCTCCGCAAGGGGAGAGGCCACAGCAGTGAGAGGCCCGCTTACCGCCAAAAAAAAAAAATGAGGCCAATGAAATGTTTTCCTAAGTACTTACTTATAAAAGTGAATGAAACGCTATTTTCTAAGAAGCAACTGAACTTAAAATGTTACTTTATCCCATGAGACAGAAACTGACTCATCCAGGCTAGAGTAAAAGCCACATTGACTTTGCCTAGGTTTTTCTCCCCATCAAGCTCCCCTTTAATGCTATTCATCACACTTGAAATTACTTGCTTAAGGCCCATCTGTTCCACTAGACTGAAGCCCCATCATGGTGAGGACTATATCATTTGAAAGCATATCCTTAGCTCTGCATCTGGCACACAGTGGGTCCTCAATGGATGGTTAATGAGTTTAACTGAACAAAATATAAAACACCTGACTGAATCCTTACCACTCACTTGATGACTCAGAGACCTTCCCCTACAGTATCAGTCCCCTTGTGTTCATGTTAATTAAGGAATCCCCTTGCTGAATCAGTCCACAAGCCCCTCATACAGTGAAGATGTAGCAAAGGTTCGGGCTGGTCAGGAGAAAACCGAGAACAAAGCAACTTGATTTTCTTTACATCTAAGGGGAACCCTAATATGAACTCTTCTCTAGCTAAGTCACTCAGTTTCTCTTTACCACTAGTAAAGTTGGAATAATATTAAATCTTGAATTTCTGAAGTTGGAGAGCAAATTCAGCCAAGCACTCAATGGACCTAACTGGACGTACAACTGAGAATTTGTTACCACTTGGATTTCAAAAACCTTAAGACCAAGATATTTGTCAATAATCATTAACATTGTTTAAAGTACTACCCCAAAGTTCTTTATGTTCAAATAAAATGTTTCCTGCTAAACTCTCTGTAGAATAAGTCTGACCTTCACAGAAAAGGGGAGCAAGTAAAACATTCTTATAAAAACTCTTTTCCTCTCTCTTTTCTTCTCCCCACAAAGTAACTCCCTTCATCTTGAAAACTCATATAACACATATCCTACTCAATCGTTTAATCGTATTAGACTCCTTTAGCTTTCTCCATGTTTGCTGTCTCTCCATTTCTTTCTTGTGCTGTGAAATCACTTCTAGAACCATCACTTTAATAATGCCACTGATAAGTAAATGACATTATGCGTCTCAGAATCAAACATGGTAGAGGAAGTAACACTTGTCCAAAGACTCTAGTTTTAGTCTTTGCTCTCCCATTAACTGGCTCCATGGCCTTGGGTAGATGATACACATTTTCTGAAACTCGCTTTCCTCTATTGTAAAATAGGAGGAAAGAGGATTGATTTCTATTTCACCTCTCAGCTTAAACCGTCTGTGAATATTTTCAAAGATGAGTCTTGGTAGATGTTTTGTTGAGTCAAGTTTTGTTCTGTCAATTGTACTGTGTCTGCGAAGTATTAATCAGTGTGCTTAGTCTGTCTTGTGCCACTAGTGACTGTCTTCATCACAAATGATCACTCTTTTGGAAGTTGGGATACTTCCAGCAAGTTGGTGGCTTTACCACTTCAATTTCAAGGAGCAGGTGTTTTTTCTGAATTGGTGCTGGTCTGTCCAGGAAGGAAACCTGGATGAAGTTTGAAGCCTAGAAGCGTCTAGAATCTCCTCTTTGCAGAGCTAGAGGTGGCTTGCAGAGGACTCAGTTTGTAGCTTGTACACATTTCCTTCTTAGCCCTTTTCCCTGACTTTTTAACTGCCAAGTTGGGCAAGAAATAGAAGCAACTGGTGCTTTGTGACCACCTAGAGGGGTGGGATGGGGAGGGTGGGAGGGAGACGCAAGAGGGAGGAGATATGGGGATATGCGTATATGTATAGCTGATTCATTTTGTTATACAGCAGAAACTAACACACCATTGTAAAGCAATTATACCCCAATAAAGATGTTAAAAAAAAAAATAGAAGGAACAATTTAGTCTTGGTCTCCATACCAGAACCAGATCATAACCATTTAGTAATAGGTTGTAAATGTTATTAACAAGCTCAAGCTAAGAGGGCAACTGGTGCTGTTGTATGTGGGGTATGGAATATATTGAAGTCTCAGAGAGGAGGTAAACATTAGAATATAAAGGATAAAATATATCCTGTCAATAGCGATGGCATCACTAAATCCCATACACATCTTGGAAATGATCACAACATCAAGGCCTGTGATTTAAGATGAGATTACATGTCAAATCATAAGCAGACCACACCAAGTCACGTATTCATCTCACTTTTTCCCCAGAGTGACCATGACATAAGAAGGAATTGATACTGTGATTCCCAAATTGTCCTTAAGATGGAGATACTGAGGCCACAAAATTTCAGTCTCAGAAATTCAGAAAGAAGTTAATTAGATACTTGGGAACACTTTCCCACATGAGAGAATTGTGATTTGCTTTACGTATCCATTTTAAAGAAATTCAAAGCTGTTTATCAGAAACAAGGAATTTTTTTTTAAATTTCATTTGATAGTTGTAAAAGAATAATAATTTGGGGGCTTCCCTGGTGGCACAGTGGTTGAGAGTCCGCCTGCCGATTCAGGGGACACGGGTTCGTGCCCCGGTCCGGGAAGATCCCACATGCTGCGGAGCGGCGGGGCCCGTGAGCCATGGCCGCTGGGCCTGCGCATCCGGAGCCTGTGCTCCACAACGGGAGAGGCCACAACAGTGACAGGCCCGCGTACCGCAAAAAGAAAAAAATAATAATAATTTGAATAATCTTTCCTCCTCAGAGACACATACTTGGTCCTTTAGGGTAAGATCCTTTTTCTTTTTTCTTTTTAAACAACTGATTATCAACTTATTAAAAATGTTGATTTAAGCATCTGCAGTGGTGACTTCAACCTCGACTCCTGGCTCAATACTGATGGAAGTGTTCTGCTTGACAATCTCAGAGGGACTGTACAGGTCAATGAGTCGCTTGTGGATCCTCATCTGAAAACGATCCCAAGTCTTAGAACCTTCACCACAAGTTTTCCTTGTAGTTATTCTCAGAGTCTTGGTAGGTATGTGTCCATTTGTTGCCAAGTTAAGCTCCAAGACATTACTTTCTGACCGAGGTACTGTTAATAATAGTTCTTAATTCATTTATTTTGTTAATGAATGTTAATTAATTTTAATTATGTGTATTGTTATTAATTACATTATTGTTAATACATTATTGTTAATTAATAATGCACCATCTAATAAGTGAAATAATTCACAAATAACTCAAAAAAACTCAAAAAACAAGGGAGGAGTTTTCTAGAATTGCATCAAATACTATAGAAATGATTGACGACTTTTGTCCAACTGATGGATGATCAGATTGACCCATTTTTACATTACAATTCTAAATCTTCTGAGGTAGAGCCACTGTATCATTAATTAAGTTATTCGGGTATGTTTCTCCAAATCTTATCTGTTCTTTTCCAATATAACTGATACTCCTTAAAAGTTATTTTTGTGAAATATTTTAGACACAAAAGATATAGAAGGAAATGTAACAAATACTTTGTTCCTTGCTTCTAGGCTTAAAAAATAATACATCACAGCTACAATTGAAGAAGCTCTGTGTACCCTTCCTTATACCATTCCCTTCCTTCTCCTACCATCAAACACCCATCCTGTGCATGTTTTTATACCTTTACTACATGTTAATGTATCCCTAAAATATTTGCCACTGTTTTAAGTGATCTAAAACTTTGTACAAATGGCATCATACTCTATGTGTCACCAACTTATTTTTATTAGTTTAATATTGTATGTTTGAGATTTATCCATATTGATATATGTCAGTTTGTTTATTCATTTAAGCTGCTAGGTAATATGAATTTACCTTAATTTATTTATTCATTCTCCTCTTTATGGATATTAAATTTTTTTCTATTTTCACTTACAAACAGTGCTACAATGAATATTCTTATATACGTAACTTGTGCAAGAGTTTCTTTAGGGTATTCATCTCGGAGTAGAACTTCAAGAACCCTGAGTTGGTATCTTCAACTTTATTAACATTACCAAATTCCCCTCTCAAGTATAAATTACCCCCATTTACACTCCCACCAGCCTGTGTGGTTCCCCCCAGCCCCACCTTTTCTCATCACTTGCGTTGTCCAGCATTTTCATATTTGCCATTTGATAAATGTGAAAAGACATTTGACTGGGTTTTCATTTACATCTCTCCCCAGCTCTTCTCTTTAGGAAAATATCAGCCCAAGCATAAGATATTCTGAAAGTTTTTGTCTTCACCATCCCACTCCCCATTCTTCATTCTGCTGGGAAACTCTGAGAACTTACGTATCAGGGGACACTTCAGATGTTTCCTTCCATGTGGAGGTGTGACAGTTATGACCTCTCCTCCTCAGTGTTAAGTAAGAAACTGTGAAGGGTCTATTTTACCCTACTTGGAAGCTAACAAGTTAGCCTGCCATCGTTTTATATACATAAACTGACAGAAGACACAAGACCCCTGGGTCAGAGAAACAGACCATTTATGACTCACAGCACGACTCCTGTCTGATAGAATTACTCAGTAAGTCATATACACAACACTGTGCACTAAAGCTGCCCACCATCGCCTCTTGTTCCTTCATACCTAGGATAAATTTCAACTTCATGACCAGTATTGTAATCTCTGCTTTCCTAGACAATTAGGAGAAATCCATTATGGTGAAACTTGTTCCTTTTTATTTCTACAAAAGCCATGTATATCAACGGAGAAAAATTTTAGTATAGTATTTTCAGTCCCTTGTTTTTAGTTTAGCCAATTACAAGCTCAGCATCATGGCATAGTGGACGCTGTCTAAGCACAGTTTGATCTACTTTTGAATACCGATTCTGCCATTTTATACCTGGATGGCTTTGGGCAAGTTTCCTAATTTCTCTGAGATCCAAAGACCTCATCTGTACAGTAGTCATAAAATGCTTGCATCAAAGAGTTGACAGACTCGGATGCACTAGTGCAGGTAAAACACCTGATACATGATAAATACCTCAGTGTTAACAGTGATTATTATTCTAAAAGGCAACCTCCTTTGGTGGAAGGATGTTTATTTCCCTGAATTTAGTAAACACCCCTTGCCCTGATGTTATTCCATAATTATTGCTCCCAGGGATATTTTAGATTTGACAGAAAATAACCACTGCCTTTATTGGGTACCCACAGGCTAGATGTTTTTTTCAAGGTAGAAATTATGCTACACACTTTACAGATGAGGATATGAAGCAAGAGAAGTTAGGAAAATTGCCCACAGTCATACAGTCAGTAAATGTTAGATCTAGGATTTGAACCCACGTCTGTTTACTTCTTAGCCCTGGGCTCCTGTTTATTTATCAATACAAATTAGGATGTATACATTTTAATAAAGCATCAGGATATTAGAGTATTTGACTCATTTTACTTAGTCATGAATATGAATATGACAGTAAATACATTCACAGTTTTGGGATAGAAATGATGCCAAAGTCTCTTGTGATTTTTCTTTACCAGGGAAGTGCAGCTCTACTAAACACACACAAAGTGTCCAAGCTTCCTATGTGAGTTTAGTAGTTAGCAAAGCCCCTTGAGAAAATGAAACAACCAAAAATCAGTAATGTTTTTAAGATATTTCCTTTTTTACCACTTAACTAAAAGTATTTTGAAAATCCAGTTACAATTCTAAGGAAGCTTCTCCAACACAGAAAACAATCCCAGGCCAGAGACCCTTGAACTCAGGCACTTTACAACCAACTTCCTTTATGCTTTTCATTTTTTACCATCCTTCTGCTGAGCAGAAAATGAGTGAGCAATACAGGAATATCAGAATTTTTAGTGTTTTCCTATTCCGTTGGAAGGCTTTATCTGATCTGAGCGATGCTTTAACTACGTTAACACAGAAATACAGCCTCAATGTCGGTGGCTTACATGTAAAGAACCATGCTTAGGATGGAATGGCATGTTTAACTTCCCTCTTTCTCATAATCTAAAGACTTATTTCAAGTTATACAATCAGAAAAATCAACGTTTAAACTCTAAAGGACTATTAAGTTCAGAAATCTCCCCTCCAAAGTCCTTCATGTTTCACCAGGTCATTATTTTAATATGCAATTAAAGCACTGTAATGCCACAACTGATGATGGGAGACTTTCTGTGGGATTAGTCAACCCACATTTAGCCTTCCATCCTTTGTTTCCAGATTGAGCAGAATCTTGCAGTTTCACCCCATCTCTGCCTGTCTATTCCTCCAGTTGATATTTAAAGTTAGTTTCAAAATAAATAATTATAAGCACCTATGTGTGTCATCACCCATACTATACATTTTCTTCTTTCAAAAATTCTTTCTCCTTGATGCTCAGATTGCTTTGCCGCTCTAAACCAAACTGGACTACCTATGAATGCATCAGGAGGCAACCCATTTCCGTAGCTACTTAAGGTATGGATAAAGCCTACAGCAATTATGCACTTTCATTTTAGGCAGCCTCTTAGATTTAACTTTTAATTACTTCCTAGGAATGAGTGCCTCTACCCAATTCACTTAAGCAGATGTAACTACAACTGCAAAAAACACTGTTGACTGGTGTCCTCCAGAGACCTGTTCATTACCTGTCATTAAATGTTTTAAAAGTTTGCATAATTGATCCAGCCAATAAGTCATCATTGATTTATGGGGTTCTGTGCTGAAGAGTTGCTCTTTAAAAATTCATAACACTGGTATGTGTCTTTACAATCCATTAGCTGTTTACGTACCCACAGCCTTAGCATTGATTGACCTTGGACTGAGATTCTCATGGACTTCTTTTTTTTGCAAGTCCTCAGTATAGAAAAGCAATACTTCAGCCTTCTCCCTTGACAGCTATACTTTGATTTTCTTCCCCCTCCATCAAAACAGAAACTTTACTTGAAATGATGAATAAAGCATATTCCATAAACAGCTCTTCACTATTATTTAAGCTTATGGGCTGCGTTGTGTGAATCTCCTTTCCCCACCATCAGATTCAAGTGTGTAAATGTTCTAAAAGGCTTTGAAAGTTTTATGATGATTTCAGGGGATGGAGGAGTAATAGCTGAAGAGTGAAGCTATTAGTTTTAATATTTATATTGAGTGCTCTGAAACATTAATGTGACAAGATGTAAGATCAGTGCAGTGGGATATATTTACTTCGCAACCATTGCCACATGACCAAAAAAACCCGTGTGTGTGTATTTGTGTGTGTGTGTGTCTGTGTGTGCGTGTTTATTTTCTAAAACTTTTGAGGCCAAGGTTCGAACGTTGTTTGCAGGTTATTATTTTTTCTTTTTCATGAGATTTAAAGTTCTGATTGATGAATACGTTAGCTTTTCTTGAACTTGAGCTATTTTTAGGAAGCAGAAATGGGCTGCCAGACAAAGGTTGATACATGGGTTTTTTAATTTGTGTGGGTCTGCATTCCAACAGCACTCTGAGCCCACCATGGTGAATACCATCCACCAGATTAGTAACACTTTCTCCTGCCTTCACTTCCTACTGTGTCTTGGGGAATCTAAAGAGTGATGATTATAAATCTGGACTGAGAGGACTTTATAATGAGAGCCACTCCAGGCGATTTCATATGGAAAAGAAATGAGGCAAGGAAGTTTTGAGCTCTGGACTCTGTCAATTCCGGATTCAGCCTCAGCTCCACCCCAGCAGGCTTTGTGACCTTGTGCATGTCTCTCTACATTTTCAAGTTTGATTATTGATTTTTAAAAGGAGAATAATAATTTACCAATTCACATACTTCTTGCAGTGATTAAGAGACAATCCCTGTAAAGACCTGGCACAGTAAATATTCCTGAGTATTATTCCCACAATCAAATGAGCAAATACCTTCAGCGTGCCTGTAATGTGCAAGGCACTGAATTTTCACCAATTACTAGATTTTTAAAGTGTGATATATGGTTCTCATTTTCAAGATATTAACCATCTATTGGGAAACCAAGAACATTTGACCAACTTAAATCTCAAAACAAAGGCAGAAGTGTTGTTCTAGAACTAGAGCAGACCTAAAAGGACCGAGTTTAAGTCTAAGCCCTGCCATTTGCTGCCTGGACAGCACCAGGCTTGTCAGTCTCTCTGAGACTCTATTTGTTCGAATGCGAAGTAAGAGTATTGATACTTCACCTCACATAGTGGCCATGAAGATTCAAGAACATAACGTTAATAATGTTTGCGGTAAATGGTAAGCTACTAAAAAGGTGGTACATTCAGACAATTCCAAGTTTGGAGAGTTTAGACAAACCTGAGTGGCCAGATGACTTCCTAGCTAATTTTGGATATCCATAGCAATGAAGGCATTCTTCATGACATAAATGAGACAGAGAGTAGGTAATGATAAAGATCAGTGAAGGAAGACCTTGTTTTCTGCAGGGTGATCATGGCAGAGTGGGACTGGACCGGACATATAAGGTCAATTTCAACATCAATAGGCAAAGAAAAGTAATTAACTGTGAGAGAAGTCAAAATGCGATGAGTAAAAGGAACAAAAAGCAAAGGAAGAAAAGCCAAGGTCCGCGGGGAGGGTAGAAGTATGGTGTGGGCGTGGGTGCTAAACTGTGGGAGCTAAAGTTACAAAAGTGATCTAGGGAAGATGGCAGCGCCTGGAGCGCCAGGATGGAGTTGTTATTTTGACCCTGTATCCCAGTGGGGTTTTTTTCTTTCCCATTTTAAAAAAGCAGTATAATATTTTAATAAAAGTTAACTTCTTATTTTTTAATCTAAGTAAAATATATCCATAGTTTAAAGCAGCAGTTTTTAACCTTGGATGTATATCAAAATCACTTGGGGACCTTTTATAAATTCAATACCCAGGCCTCACCCCAGACTAATTAAATCAGATTCTCTTAGGGTGGGACCCAGACATCAGTCAGCATTTTTAAAGCTCCCAGGTGATTCTTCTGCAACCAAGGTCGAGAACCACTGGTTTCAAGTGTTCATTTTGCACTACAATGAAAAAGAGCTATTCCTCTGCTCCATTCCACCCCTCCACTTAGCCTCATAGTATAAAGGCCATAACTTGTGTCTTCTGTTTTCCATACATTAGTCTCTTGCATTTCGAAGGTTTCCCTCAGATCCATAGGAATCCTTGACCCTCTGTTCGTGTTTAAGAGTGAGATACTAAAAAAATTATGGAACGTTCCTTTGCATGGATTTTGCATGGCTTATGGAAGATTCCTTCGCAATTGTTGGGCTTTATCGTAGGTAAGTGGTGAGCTAGCTTTTTAGTTGAAGGAACTTCATATGTCAACATTCATAAGGCTTTTCTCTGGGATTCTTCATTTTCTTAAGAGAAGACTCCTCCAGACTCCTGCCTGGGCACTTTGCATGACTTGGTTCCTTTATTCTGTGAACGGGGCAGAGGAAGGATGCCAAGATCCCGCTCGTCAATAGGCCAACTGTCACTTAATGCCCTTATTTTTTGCCTTTGCACCTCATCTTTTGCCCTCGGATGTGGCCATGTTCCCCAAACCAGAGCCCCCTTGGTTCAGCTTTTCTAGAGATTAAATTTCTGTTTTCTGAGGTAAATGTAGGGGAGGGTGGTGTATGGTGGGAGGTGGGGGGAAGGTAGAGGCGAGGAGTAGAATCTGCCTGTTCTAGACTGTGCAGTGGTCCTGGGAGTCCAAAAGCTTCATATCTTAACTCACCTTCAACTAATTCTCCTGATTTCTGCTCTGTCTCCTGATTTCCTCACCCCATTAGGTGGTACCTGATGTCCAACCTTGATGTTTTTCCTGGGGTTTTATTGGCTGAATCTACTCATTTCTTATTGGTATTTATCCTCTGCAAGTCCTTGTATTTTAACTTCCTCTGCTCTGCTGAATCATTTACCACTCTCCATCTATTTCTGATCTTGCAAAAATATCTTAGCCTTTCTTGTCTGTTGTCCCCTCTCCTGCTTCTTTGACCTTGTGGGTTTATATAATTTTGGTTTTGTTCTTTGAATATTATTTTAATGGAAATAAAATAAAGAGAAACACATGTGGTCAATCTGCCACGTCTAAACAGAAGTCCCAGGGGAATGGGGGAAGAGTTGTGATTGTTTTTATAAATATTGTGCAGAACTATTAAAAAACAGTTAGAAACAGAGTCTATTCATGTAAATGAGGGGTAGAGATCCCCTTCCCATCCTCTCCCTTTTCCTTCAAACCCAAACAAACTCCGAGAATACAGATGGAAGAAAGTCCTACTGTAAACAGGGAGTGGTCAGAGGTGAAGACCGTGGTCTCCAAATGCTTCCCTTCTGGGTCTTTTTGCCAAAATATGGAGTGACCAAGGAGCCATGAGGGAGTTGTCTTGTTTCCTGCTATGATTTGTCATGGTCCTTTTGCAGATTTCTGTTACTCAACAAAAATTCCTTAAGTACTTTATTCCTAAGGAAGATTAAGATTGCCTGTGGGACACAAAAATCAACAAAATAGCCTCTATGCTCAAGGAACTGATAAGCCAGGGGGAGGCTGGTGGGAGAGTGGCTGTCACATCATACGCCCTTTCAAAAGCTCTGTCCCAGCTCACACATCCTCCAGAGCTGAGAGGGCCTCCTACCAGTCCCCAGCTTCACCTCTTCATGATCAAAAAGCACGAATCTCAGGAAGTTCTGCACAGGGATATTCACAGAGGGCGCAAACAAATGGTGAACAGGTGGGTGCTGCCCCTACAATCCAACCAAGCTCCGATTCCAATCCAACTGCCCCCCACAGCTCCCCGGCCTCAGCAGAGACCTTGAAGGATGGATGCTCTAGGCCAATGGCAACTCATATCCTCATATTCAATAAGTATTGGTCAGGCCTCAAATTCAAAGCGGGAAATATGTATCAGCAGATGAAAGTCTTGATGAGCACATTCTCTTTTTTAACTGCTTTTCTATCCTCTCTGTCTTCCCCTACATGCCTACTCATGCTTTCCTCATTTAAAGGATTAACTTTAAGCGCCATCCCAAATGCTCACACGGAGGCAAATAAATATGCTTTGTTTGACCCCAGCTATGAGTCCTCTAATGTAAAGGTTACATGGCAAATATTTTCTATCCCAAATGTCAGAACAATCATGGACTTCCCTGAGGGGACTGTTTTTCAAGAACTCCGTGAAATCAGGTTGGCAGGCCAGGAAGGACAGAGCGCTGTCACCACAAGTATCCCCTGAAAAACTGCAGTAAATGGTGTACTCACAGTCCACACAGTAACACTTGGGAACACCCCAAGCTAGGGCTCTTGGGGCTCAGGAGGCATCATGGGTGGCAGGTCCAACCACCTACCCACCCACTCCCAGTCAAGCCTGTGGCCACTCACACTGTCGGCTCATTTTTCCTGACAAATCTCCAGACGTACACACCTCAGCCACAAGGAATAATTAGGCTTAAAAAACTTTCTGTGGGAAAAACTCCCACACATTTGTAGGTTTGTCCTGGGGATACCAAGCTCCACTACGCAAATATAATAGTATCAGCAGCTTTCTTGCATGTGCCCTTCCCTCTGTGGTCTTCCAAAGTGCTGTACCCACCATGGGACAAAGCTGGCACGGTAATTCAGGTTGGTGGGCAGACTCTGACAGCCTTTTCACAGATCCTGCTTCTCCCTTCTTAGTAAGGGGACAGGAGGAAGACAGAAAGGAGAAGAGAAGATGTGAGAAAGTTATTAACTTGGCCCCAGACTTCCCTTCCCTCTGCCTGACTCAGGTTTTGGGATCTTGTCTGCTTACCTGACCTCCTTTCCTGAGTGTTCTGAAAAAGGAAGCGTAAAAGTCATACTGGAAGATTCTATAGAGAAAATCAATAAGAATAAAAGGAAAACTGCACCCCCCCCAAGGGGCTGTATGAAATGAAGGAAATGTGGCATATTGGGAAAGATTGTATGAGAGGGATCCTGGAGAAGAGAAGTGATATAAAGGTAAACATAGGGATAATCAATATTTTTCTGGACTAAGTGAGTAAGAAATTCCTCCAAGTTCCCTTCAGCCAAACAATGGAAGACAATGGGTGATGTGACCATACTTTGCTTTGGTCTATGTACTTGAACATCCTTAAATGACTGAGATACACAGAGAAGATCTGAATTTTTATTGGCACTATAATTCTTTAACTACGACACATTGTAGAAGCTTCCTAAGCCTGCCCAGAGAGTAGCTCTGTACAAACTTGAGCTATACACTTGTCTCTTCTGTAACCTACAGTGATATTTTGTCCTATTCAGCTACTTCCCGTAGATTAGCCTTCTAGGCTGTCTTTCCCTTCTCTTCCTCAGAAAATGCACCCTTGACCTTGAATGGATTCTATCCAGAGTACTCACTGAACAAAGCATTAACCAATAAATGGAGAATAATGTTTGAACCAATGAAAAGATAAGGACTCTTTGATTGATATGCTTGATATCTTTTGTCTGCCCTTCCAGATTTACCTTTCTGCACCCTGGTCTAGGCCCCTGGGGGCTGACTTGCATGGCCTGATTAGTGAAACACCTTGCTCTGACTTCCAGTTGAGTTTGGCTAACCGGAAGCACCAGAATGAGACCTAGGGATAGGAGTTGAGGCTGGTTGTTCATTCCCCAAACTCACTTCCTGCTCTCCAGGAGTGTTCCTCAACCGAAGACTCAACCTCAGTCTGGAGACCCTCTCCACCAGCTCTCCTTCCTGGGCTATGATAACCATTCCTCCCCTTTGGCATTCAGGCTTGGAATTCACTAGCTCTGGAGTTCGGTGCTACCCTTTGTGGGTTTTCCCGGCTCCTCACCCACATCCTTGTCAATTGTCTCATTATTAGACTCTCTTCAAATTGTCCAAGTCGAGCCTGCCATCTGTTTGCTGCTGGGACCCTGACTGACAAACTTGGCAGAATGAAATTTAGCTCACCCAGAGGTGAAAATAAAATAATGTGCATTTATTAAGCAATTATAAGATAAACATAGGCTGAGAAAAAAAAATCTTGTTAGACTTAAGATATATAAGAAAACATTAAATTATAACAAATAAATCATATCAATAGTATGGGTTTCCTATACCTAGGAAGCTCATGATTCCAATCACTGTATTACAAGAAAGGCTGTTAAAAATCTTATACAATCATCTTTCTTTTTAAACTTCTAAAAGAAAAAATCCCCTAAAACAATGATTCAACAAAAGAGCTGAGAAGGGTATAATTTAAGCCGAATAGACTGAGATGAGAAGGATGTAGCTGGGATAAGTAAAAATTATAAAGAAAATAAAAATGAAATAGAAGAATTAAGATCTGCAGTAGTAGAAGCAGTCAAGAGCAGAATTGTCATTGAATAAAATTAAGTCAGTGGTTGCAAAGAATTCACTTGAAGAGCTTTATCATAACACAGAGGAAATGTATGTAGAGAATCAGCCAAAGATCAGCTGAGATCTAAGTGAAGTTACTAAACAGACGACATACAAGATAAATGTTCAATAAGCAAAGCTTTCTAATATATCAGAATAATTACTTAGAAAATATAATAGGAAAAGATTCCATTCATGTTAAAGATATAAATTAATTAATGTATTTGTTTATATTCATCACAAACTGATGTATGGGGTTGTATGAAGAAAACTACAGAGCTTTATTTAGTTATAACAGAAAGTGGAATGACGTTGTTTTAGTGGATAGGAAAACTCACTATTGTAAAAATATCAATTATTCCCAAATTAATGTGGAAGTTTATGTGCAATAATAATCCAAAGCCGAATGGGACTTTTGTTTGGTGTGGCATGGAGAAGGGCAAGGACTTGACAAAGGATTCTGTATTTATAGAAGAAAGTGTGCCAAAAAAAATCAAAGAAAATTTTGAAAAGCGAGCTCAAAGGAAAAAGGCTGTTATACTATAAAGTTATAATTATTAAAACATTGTATTACTTTTACAACAATGTAAAATAATGGAAAGGGGCAATACATGAAATAGAATGGATATTCCAGACATAACAATCTCTATAATATATAATGAGATGGTACCATAAATCAATGGACAGAAGAGAGATTATTCAATAATTTGTACTGAAACTAG
Organism: Delphinus delphis; assembly: GCF_949987515.2. NCBI lineage: Eukaryota > Metazoa > Chordata > Mammalia > Artiodactyla > Delphinidae > Delphinus > Delphinus delphis. Next base: position 78,845,046 of record NC_082683.1, on the reverse strand, counting down.
TGGATACATTTTAGAAAAAATATGTTCAATTTTACCTCACCTACCTACACCAAAACCAATTCTAAATGGATTAAAGAACTACACTTTAAAAATTATACCATTAAAAGCTAGAAAAAATTGTAAGGTCTTGGATTGAGAAAGAATTTTCTATGTAAATACAATAGAATATTTCTCTGCCATAAAAAGGAACGAAATTGGGTCATTGGTAGAGATGTGGATGAAACTAGAGTCTGTCACACAGAGTGAAGTAAGTCAGAAAGAGAAAAACAAATATCATATTAACACATATATGTGGAATCTAGAGAAATGGCACAGATGAACCTATTTGTAGGGCAGGAATAGAGACGCAGACGTAGGGAATGGACATGTGGACACGGCAGGGGGTGGGATGAATTGGCAGATTGGGATTGACGTATGTGCGTTTCCATGTGTAAAACAGATAGCTAGTGGGAACCTGCTGTAGAGCACAGGGAGCTCAGCTTGGTGCTGTGTGATGACCTAGATGGGTGGGATGAGGGGGGTGGAAGGGAGATCCAAGAGGGAGGGGATGTATGTATACATATAGTTGATTCAGTTTCTTGTACAGCAGAAACTAACACAACGTTCTAAAGCAATTATACTGCAATTTTAAAAAGTTATGAGAGAAGTCATAAAGAAATACTTCATTAGTTTTAAAATCAACTTCTATATAACATAAGGTATTTGAGTTTGGGTAAGATATTAGAGTAACTGCTGTAACAAAAAGTCAACAATATAATTGCTTAAAGGACAAAGCGTTTTATGTGCTCTCACATAAGTGTCCAAGATGTGTCACTCAGGTTCATCTAGGTTCTCTCAAATTCCTTGCTCTGCCACCTTCTAAGGCATTGTTGCCTGTAGTTAAAGCTGAGCTTCTGCCACATCTGGATCTCCAGCTGGAGAAACAGGGGGAAGAACAGGAAGGACGTATTTCCACCATCTTAAAGACCTGGCCAGACAATGGCAACCATCACTTCGGCTCACATTCCATTCTGGCTCCATTTAAGTTCAAGAGGGGTAGAATATATAGTCCCTAGCTAGGTAGCCACATGTCCAGCTATACTGGACTACGAAAAAGGGGAGAACAAATTCAGGTGGAAAATAGCAGTATCCACCACACCATCATAAAGACAACTGAAAGGCAGAGAGAAAACTGAGGAAAAATCGTGCAGCAAATATGGAAAAGCTTGTCATCATTATGACATAAAGAAGTCCATAGAGGAAATTCAAAAAGAGCTAATGTACCCATAAAAAATGGACAAAAGACATAAACAAACAATATAAATGTCCCATAAACATGAAAATTAGCATTGGTTGTAACAAAGGAATTTAAATGGAAATGATTAAATGCTATTGTTTATCAATCCATTTGTCAAGATCTTTCTTAATGATCATTCTCAATGCTGGCAGTGTGGTGAGACCACTTTGTTGGAGTATAAATATCAGAGCCTTCAGCCTTTGTAAAATATAATATATACCAAGAGTTCAACCATGCTCTTCTCCTGGAACCCTGAATCCATGTTAAGAATCTACCCTAAGGAAATAACCCAAGAAATGGTCAAAGAGGTGTGTACAAATATGTTCACTCTAACACAAACAGTTGTAAGTAACCTAAATGTCTGACAATAAGAATGGTTAAATAAAGTACGTGTAGGGAGAGCACTGCTGCTGTCTTCATGTCCCCATCTCACCTATAGACAACTTCTTTCCACATCCCCATTTAGGAAGTGCTGGCAAGGAGAATATACTAAATTTCTTCAATCCTTACTTGTTTTTTTCCCAGAGAAAAATACCTTATTTGCTTTCAGAGAGCATCATATCAATGGGCCATATGCCACACAGATAGAGTTGGCAGGAAGCATCCTTTACCCTCTCACACTCAGGATTCTTAGGAAAGTCCAGGCCTCCACTTCTGCTTCCTCATAAGTGGTGTGATGTCTCAGAATCAAGACCCTCAGTCTCCCAGATTCTCCCAGATTCCATGGAAGTGACTAGTTAAGTGTCTCAGAATTCACTTTCTAAACTCAATTATTCAGACAGAAGCATCCAACGTCAGGAGATGGGGAGGAGCAAGGGGGCAGTTCTCAGACCCTACTCTCTTTCTCCAAGCTATCTTCTCTGGGAAGTTCCAAATTCTGGGAATTATTAGGCCTTCATTGATAAGGGTACTTTGTTCCCTACATGGCTCCCTATCCCCATTTTCTACTGGTTAAAACATGGAAGGAGTAGTGCCCTAAACCTCCAATACTAGGGGATATCTATAAGTGAAATAATATCCATTTTGTTTGAGAATTATGTTTATTTTTACAGGAAAATGCTATATGATATCAAACGGAAAGGCAAGTAAATCAGACCTCATTTCAACAATATGGAAAGGCAGAATATGATATCTTTGCAGGAAAAGGCATATGAAAATGCCGGATAATTCTTTTTTTAATCTTTTCAAGCTTAGATGAACTGGAATGAAAATAAGTGAAGTCCTCAGGTCATAATGGACAAAAGAAGGGAAGTATCCAATGAAGCTGGTGGCTTCGGCTTTAATAGGTTATCAGTGGCTTAAAGGACAAAAAGCTTAGACCACATACAAGGTAGGAGTTGTATCAGAGACCCTACCGCATAAAGCTGGGACCACAAAAGGCAACTCTTTGGATGGCTGAACATGGAAAATTTCTGCCGCCACCCATAAGGAGGTAATTAAGAAAAATTTCCAATCTCAGCCTTGGCTTGTAGGGAACAGACAAAGCAGCACTCTGTAGCTGCAAGCCAGTCTTCACATGGGTTTGGGGCTGGAATTTGTATGATGGCCCCAAATACCTAAGTCATGAATTTGGTTTAAAGTGTTCCCAAGCATCTGGTGGAATCACATACTAATCCTCTCTGGAGAATCATACCACAGAAAAAAGTTCCAGGATCACAGATCATGAGCTCTCTCTCTCTCTCTCTGTCTCTCTCTGTCTCTCATACACACACACACACACACACACACACACACACACACGCACACACACAGGTGCACAAGTGCACGCACAGACATGCACATATTTGAGATATCGAGCCACCATGAAAAATTGCTCACAGAAACAGAAATCAGGCAATTAGATTTGCAAAGATGGTGGATATTCAGATAACCAGATGTGGAATATAAGTTTAACATTTTTAAGTAAATAAAAGAAATGAATAAAAGCAAGACTAAGGAGTAAGAGACTATGAAAAATGAACAGGCAGGCAGATAAGAAAAAAGAGAAACAAAATTTCTAGAAATTAAAAAACACAATGAATACAGTTAGAAATTTAATGAATGGATTAAAAAGCAGATTAGATGCACAGTAATTCCAATCTCAGGAACTTATCATAAAGAAACAAATTAACAGAAGTAAAAAAAATCTGTCATAGACATGCTCACTGTGGCAATGTCTACAAAGAAAAGCATGGGAATGATCTTTATGGTTAAAGATTCTACATGGTTAAAGATATCAAATCTTTAAAAATGCTTTCATTAAGTAAACATTTAAGCTTTTAAAAAAAGCAAATTAGACATATCTGAAAGAATTAGTGAATTAATCAATGAGACAACTTGTGTTAATATCTTCTAGTAATATCTACAAGTATATGTTTTTATATTATGATTTAGTATTATGTTTTATATTATGATATAATATGTTTTATATTATGCTTTAGTAGAGACATGAATGTCTATATAATTAGCCTTTGATTTCAATTTGCAAAGAACTTTTACTTATAAAATGGCATTATCCTGAAAATAATCCCATGGGATTTTTAGAGGAGACATTAATTCCCCAAATAGATTGTAAATTCATTGAAAGCAGGGGCTGAAATGTATTTTTGGTCTCCCACAAATAATTACATGCAATCAACAGATACTATATCTGTTGAATAAATATAGTTAAATCCATTCAGTGCTTCTCTAGCCTGTAATGCATTTGAACAAAATATCCACTCTTTCTTTAAAAATCTTTCTCCACCTTAAAAGTAATTCTTTTTCACAAGTGATTTTGAAATCCCAAAACTGAAGTTTCTAGAAAGGAAACAACATGTGTAAAGACCATTTAATTGGGTACCTAGAGACCCAGATCTGCCCTGATGTAGTTATTTGAACTTGGGCAAAGGAAGAAGTATAGTTGAATTAGGTAAATATTGATGGAGTGTCTGCCAAGTGCCAGACACTGTTTGGTAACTTACATATGTTATGATCTCAGCAGTCTTTTGAGAAAATGTCCCAAAGTGATCTTTTCTTGTGTAACACAATGTGTAAAAGAATCATCACTTACTAGGTGCTGTATTTTGTGTCAGGCACTGTGCCAGTTCCTTGACATATATTTTTGTCCTCAATAGTTAACCAATTGCCTCAGCATTTACATGGCATTTTCTCATAGAAATCTCTCCTGCAAGCAGTAGTGTGCCAATGGAGTAACCCCTCAAGTCTGCTGTGCCTCAAATGCTTCTTCAAGATCCATGGTAGGAAGAGGGACCATAACGAAGAGAAAGTCCAACCAGCCTTCCCCCACAGCCTGCATTAGAGGGGAATAGGGGGCTGATACTTCTACTCCCCAAAATAACAGTGGGGAGTAGCAGCTCAGTGGGGACGGCAGGAATCACAGACCAAAGTCCACTATTGTAAGAGCCTGTAAGGGATCTGCAACCTTCTGCTTACCTTTTTTTTTAACTTCATTTGTGCAAATCATCTCATATAATTAGGCTCTACCAGAGCTTGCTGGAAAAACCCAAATAAGTCACTCAAGAAAATAAAACCTAACATAGATTGAGGGGGTCAAGAACAATATGAAACCCAAGCCAGGATCATAGCAGGAGTCCAGCTGGCCTAGGATATAGAAGGAACAGAACAATGAAGTCCAAGTGGACACAACCCTCCCATCCCCAGAAACCTAGATGACAGCTTTAAAAATAGTAATAACAATAGCAAATGCCTATATAGTGCTTACTTTATGCCAGGCACTGTTTATATATATATATATATATCTCCATATATTTTCTCTATTTAATCCTTTTTGGTGAGTGTCTTTGTTAGTCCCAATTTTTAGATGAGGACACGTCTACTAATATCAGAGGTACCCCATGGCAAAGCCAGAGTTCAAGTGCAGGCGATCTGGCTTCAGAGTCCAAGCTCTTCGTCGCTAGCTCCACCACCTCTCACATACTAATCAGACACTCTTATTACAGGGATGTACAGAGGTCTTTGGTGACTAAGACATACATACGTGACACATGTATCCACATTAGTTGCACAGTACTCATAGACTGAGAACTCCCAGGAGACTCACTTTTCACCTCACTTGCCCGGTAAACCTGGGCGAGTGTGACTCTCAGTAAAGAGCTCAGCTTCTGTGTCTGCCGGATCAGCCCTGCACTCATTCCTTCAGATACCGTCACAAAACAGGCAGAGCTCCGGTGCCAGCCTCTCCCGTGCTCACACTGTGATCTGTACCTGTGGTTGCCTTCCCCTGAACCAAGCATCGAAAGCTGTGTGTCTGGCTTTTCTTTAACCCGTGGCTCCATGATAAAGAACCCTTTCCGGTGCAGCAGGAGTGACAGAAGATCATTTCCTTTGTTTGCCTAGAGGTTTACCCCTCTTCTATAAAATCCTCTTCCTCTATTCCCATTGCCCCTTGGTCCTTTAAATCCCTCTAGGGCACACACCTCTGTTATGATCATGTGAGGTGAGGTCCATGATTTCCAGCAAGAAGCAGCAGGAGAGCCCTTAAAATGTAGGGAATCTGTGAGCTTGTCTCAGATGACAGGAAAAGAAGGAGTAGCTGGGGAGGATTGGCTAATAAGTATGTGGAGGTGAGTGTGAAAATAATCAACCAGAGGTATGATTTGGGGAGGAAAGTGTACGATATACACACGGTAGGTGATAGAAGTAACTGAAGGGGAATAAAGCAGGGAGTTCCCAGACACTACTGGAAAATGGTTTGGGCTTGGGTAGGGGCCTGGAGTCCAAGGAGCCCAACAATCTCTTTACCCTCCCCCTCTTCTTTCTCTTCTGTCCCATCCACCTCTAAACCTCTTCTATTTTGGTGATCAGAGTATGGATTTAGGGCCAGATACTCAATACCAAGAAGCAGATTGACTCCTTCCCTCATGTTCTTTCAGCACTCAGAACCCATCTTACCATGAGGTTTGAGTGTTAAAGTATAGTCACTTCTTAGGAGAAATCTATCTGGAAACAGAAATACAGTTGTCCACTAAGCTGAAATTGGACGTCAAGCTGTTCCCTAATTCGAACCTGTTCATTTAAATTACGATGCACTACATTTCCAAGACACTGCTCAGTCTGCAGTCAACGAGAACTACGTCTTATCATGCAAACTCCTCTGATGGTGGAGTTGAAGACGCTGAGTGTCAGAGACATTAAGTTTCGTCCCCACACTGCCTAGCTGCCTTCCGATGGAGAATGATGCTGTGAATCCCAAATAATGTCTAAAATGTTTACCCATTTCTTCCATTCGTGGTCATGATTGATTTCAAACTAAGTGCTGGTGTCTGTCTCATTACATTGTCCTCAGAGTACTGTCAAGTTTGTTTTCAGAAGAAACTTTTCAAAGTATGTAATAGGCCTCAATAACAAAAAAAGAATGTTGATAGCCAGAAAGAGAAGGAAGGTGCATTACTATTGCATTGGCATCCTTCTTTAGAGATCAGGAGAAATATGACAAGCCGGACTCCTATTACTGTTACAGCATATTGCATTCAGCTAGGATGGAGCAGAACTGTGAAAGTGTATCCTGAGGTATTTTCACTTCATGCATTTGGCATTGTTATTAGTTATTACATTTAAGATATATTGGTCTGTTTACTCCCCATGTTTCCTCACAGAGAAAATGTTAACTGTGAAAAAAGAACATTTGATGTTACAAATTATCTAGCTTGCTTGTCTCATCTCCCTTTTAGTATGCAATTATTTGTTTAGCTTCCCTTAGCAAATGAAATTTCAAGGGCATTTCAAGGAATATAAATAATATAAAAAGGAAGTAGAGCCCCAAAGAATTGTTTTTTCCTCTTCTCCCATTTTATTTTTGTTGTTGTATTCAGGAAGAGTCTTGAATCATGCATATGTATGAATCAACAAAATCAAGTTAGCTAAGAAATTGAAAATTGCACTCCACTAGAACATTTGTCTTGCTCTAGAGATCTTTGTTACGGATTTGAAGGACTAATAAAAAATCACCAGCATGACCAGAGCAAATGCTTTTTATGGACTTGAGTTGTTAATAGTCTTTTTAGCTTCTCCTAAAGACTTCAGCAGTTTCCTCACTTGTCCTCAACACCTGAAACTCTGTTTACATTGTCCAAAATGGACACTAACAAGGTATATTTAAAATGTCATAAATTGAAGTGGGGCTACTGGAGATTTTGAATAAATCAGAATAAAGCAGAATAAAGCAGAATAAAATTTAAAAGCAGCAAAGAGAGATAGATGCTAAATAGATAAATAGATCAATGAATAAATATAAGATATAGGTATATAAGTAAAGATAGATTTTAGATAGATCAATACTTGAATGAAATGGACATAACAAAAAATAATTAGCTAATCATCATTTTCTTCTTAAAACAAGAGGTAACTCCTTTCTCCAGCAGAAATTACTAGGATCACAGGAAGCACAGAATAGAAAACTCAAAATGCTGCTCCTATGTTTACCTTGATGGTGTACCTGGAAGTGCTTTCACTGAGAATTAATATGCAATGTTTATTCTTTCTAAGCCCTTACAAGCCATTCCCAGTGGAGGCCAAAATTGATCAATTTTGCAGAGACCAAAATAGGTAAGAAACAGCAGCTAATAAGCTTCCTGGTGTCACTGGGACGACTGTTTGTTGCCATCTTCTTAAACTGCATGAGTAGGTGCAAATGGGGCACCTGCCCCCAGCCTTGCCCTCTCCCTGCCCATCTCAGTTGGAACACACCCCTGCTGGGCATGCCCAGTCCCATTCAGCTTAAGGCCATCTTGCCATCTGCTTCCTCAGTTTCTGGTGTTACCCACAATTTATTTTCCTCTCATTAATGAGTGATGATACAGGATAAGAGGCAGAATCAAGCCTACTAGTTTAGGACAGTGCTGTGCACTTTCTTCTTCCCCCATTAATCACAAAGAGATATGCTGGTTTCAAAGCCCACTTCCCGATTGTGAATTATGTAAACTTGAAAAAGCTTGTTGAGCTCTGAGCCTCAGTTTACTCCTCTGTAAGATCAAGGTGTATATTATCTCTCTCTCCAGATTGTTGTGAAGTAGAAATGAATAAGTCACATGAAAATACCTAAAATAGTATGTGACACATAGTACAGAGTCAATAAATGGTTATTACTACCATTCATTTATTCATTAATTCCACAAACATATTTTTTTGCTTTCCCCATGTATATGTTATTGATATGTGAAGTTATGAGGATATAGAAAAATAAGACAAAATGCTGACCTTTCAAAAAGCTCCTATTCTAGCAAAAGAAACAGACACGTAGTTAAATACCTACTGTCCGTAATACATAATCAAAATGTGTCCAAAAAAGGCATATGTGTAATTAGAGTTTGAAAATAAGAAGAGAGAAAAAGAAGGTAGAAAAACTACTTCAAAAAATGATGAATGCATCTTTTTAATTTTGATGAAAATCATCAACCCATGGATGCAAGGAAAACCTCAACCAATCCCACGCAGGAAAATACAAAGAAAATTTTGCCAAGACATATATAGTTAAATTGCAGGAAAAACAAAGATAAAAAGAAAATCTTACAAGCATTCAAAGAAAAAAAGACACATTACAGGGGAACAACATTAAGACTGATTTCTGACTTCTGATTAGAAATAATCCAAGCCAGGAGACAGTGACTTACATCATTAAATTGCTGAGAGAACATTAAAAACTTTTTAACTTAGAATTCTATATCCAGTGAAAATGTTTCAAAACTGAAGATGAAATAAAGATATATTCAGATAAACAAAAGTGGAGAGAAGTCACAGCCAGTAAATCCACACTGCAAGAGATGTTAAAGAAAGTTCTTCAGGCTAAAGGAAACAATACCAGAAGGAGAGACATATCTACAGGAGGAAGTGAAGAGCATAAGAAATGGTAAATTTGTGGGGAAATATGATAGACTATTGTTTTTCTTTAATTTCTTTAAAATTGATAAATAATGAAGTACTGTGGGGTTAGTAACGTATTAATAATACATGTCATATATTTAACAATAGTTGTGCAAAAGAAAGGGAGGGAGATAAATGGACATATACTGTTATAAGTCTCTTACATTAAACACGATGTAATATAATATCAATTTAAGATGGACTATGAGAGGTTAAGGACACATATGCAATGCCTACAGCAACTACTAAAAAAATAAATAAAGTAGGATAGCTAAAAGTTAATAGAGGAGACAAAAATGGAGACATAAAAATATTCACTAATTCGGGGCTTCCCTGGTGGCGCAGTGGTTGAGAGTCCGCCTGCCGATGCAGGGGACACGGGTTCGTGCCCCGATCCGGGAAGATCCCACATGCCGCGGAGCAGCTGGGCCCGTGAGCCATGGCCGCTGAGCCTGCACTTCCGGAGCCTGTGCTCCGCAACGGGAGAGGCCACAGCAGTGAGAGGCCTGCGTACCGAAAAAATAAATAAATAAATAAAAGAGACGTCTAATGGAAAACTTAATGATTTAAAAAAAAAAAATTCACTAATTCAAAAGAAGCTAAAAACACAGGAACAAAGAATAGAAGAAACAGAAAATAAATAGCAAAATGGCAGATTGAACTCATCAATATGAATAATTGCATTAAACGTAAATGGATACACAAAACAATTGAAAATCAGAGATTGTCACACTGGGTAAAAGGGGGAAAAGATACAACTACAAGAAACAGTTGAAATGGAAAGATATGGAGGGTTACAGGTAAAAGGATAGAAGAAGATATCCCATGCAAATGTAAACATCAAAAGTTGGTGTGGCTACATTAATGTCAGACAAAATGGAGTTCAAAGCAAGAGATATTACTGGAAATAAAGGAAAATATTTGATAATGATAAATGGGTCAATGCATTAAAAGACATAACAATATTCAATGAGTGTGTATCTAGCAACAGAGCTTCAAAAGACATGGAACAAAATCTGGCTGAACTAAAAGGGGAAATAGATAAATACATGCTTATATTTGGAGATTTCAGCACTCCTCTCTCAGTAACTGATAGAACAAGTAGACAGAAAAGCAGTACGGATATGGAAAAGTCAAATAACACTATCAGTCAACTTGGCCTATGTGACATTAATATTTCATCTACCCAGAGCAGAATACACATTCTTTTCAAGTACACATGGAACATTCACCAAAATGAGCCATATAAACCAAATCGTCTCTCTACTTTTGTTTCAAACCAATAAAATTACACAGTGTGCTTTCTGATCATAGTGAAATATAAAGCAGAGAAACAGCACCAGAATTTTTTGTTTGAAAAGATTAAGAAAATCGATAAGCCCCTAGGAAGACAACTTTTAAAAGAAAAAGGAAAGAAAAGAGCTATCAGGATACAACAGGCATAGAGGAAGCATAAATGCATATTACTAAGTGAAAGAAACCAATCTGAAAAGGCTACATACTATATGATTCCAACTATATGACATTCTGGAAAAGGCAAAACTATAGAGACAATAGAAAGGTCAGTGGTTGCCAGGGGTTTAGAGAGAGGTGGGGAGGGAGGGAGGAATAGGTGGTGCACAGCGGAATTTTAGGGCAGTGAAACTACTTTGCATGATACTGGGAGGGTGGATACCTATCATCATACATTTCTCAAAACCCATTATACAAATGTCCAATACAGACCGTGAACCCTAATCTAAACTATGGACTTTAGTCAACAGTAATGTATCCAACCTGGCTCATCATTGTAACAAATGAATGATACTAATGCAAAATGTTAATAATAGGGGGAAATTGGAGAGAGGGGTCTATGGGAACTCTGTATTTACCACTTAATTTTTTAGTAAACCTAAAATTGCTCAAAAAATAAACTCTATTTTTCTTTAAAAAAGGAAAGATAAAACACAAACAACATCATGAATAAAGGAGACAAGTTTTACACATATTTAGAAGATGATAAGGGAATATTATGAAAACTTTATGCCACTAAATTTGACAGCACATATAAAATGGACAAATTCCTTGAAAGATATAACTTACTGAGGCTGAAACAAGAAGAAATGGAAAATATAAATAGCCCTATATCTGTTTAAAAACTGGGATCCATAATTTAAAACAGTCCCAGATGGCTTTACTTGTGTATTCTATCAAAAATCTAAAAAAGAAACATTATCAGTTGCGGCGAGCCGCCTCCGACCAGCAGAACGACGAGTCGCCACACGCAAGATTCTTCTCGTATCACACTTTATTGGAGCACAGCTTGGTTAAAGAAAAGATGGAAGGAAGACCCCGCAATCCTATAGCAGTCTGCTTATATAGGGATTAAGAACATGTGTCGCTCTGTGATTGGCTTTTGCCGATGGTGCGACTTGTGAGCCAGCATCGGATAGGTCGCTACTTTAAAACCTCATTAGTATACTTAGCGCAAGCGCAGTGGCCACAGGAAGGATGATTCAGCTTACTTCAGCTTCCTGCTGCGTGGCAGTTAGCTGACCGCGCCCTACATCTCCCCCTTTTTTATTTACTAGAATCACCAAGCAGAATGTAGCCCGTACAAGTGTTCACCTCATGATGTGCTCACTGTTCGAGGGCAGCCTTCCGTTGGCATGTCTGAGACACCTTCCTGCGTGCAATGCCAACAAGGGCTGCAGGGTGCAAAGGCTGACTCAGAATAAGTTTTGATTCCCTATAGAGGTGCAATGGCAACAGGGCCTCTCCATGCAAGGGCAATCCATTCGAATTGTTTAGGACGGAGATCCAGGCTGCGGGAGAATCACCTTCACTAACAGCCAAAAGCGCTTGAGTGAGTAGAACCTTATCTCGATGTGCCCTGACGCGCATGCGACAGACCAACCAGAGACATATTATAATCCCAAATATACAGCAGAGCCCAAAGATCCCCACCCCTACCCACTCTTTAAAGAAGGAAAAGGCAGAAGAGAGCCAAGAGGTAAAATCTCCAAAGGTAACGGGTTCCAGCTTGGTAGCACTCAGTTGCATAATCTGAATCTTTTGCTTAAATATCATCCGTTCAGCTTCTTGAGACCAGTTTTCCTTTTAGGAATTCTCCAATCTCTGCACTCCTATTCAGGGCATCTGTAAAGTGGCCAAAGCAGAAATATCCATGCCTACTCCTGCCTCATTAACTAATAACCAAGAATAAAATGGCCATCCTTCAAAATACCACTTTGTACTATCATTTCCTTTTGTCTCATTAGTATCATTTCCTTTTTCCTTTCTTCCCATATAGGACTTTAAATCAGGGGAAAATTGAAAGCCTGAACTAAGTTCATACTTAGCATAAGTTTCCCCCTGACAAGGGGTAAAGACTGGGGGTGTTGATGTGACTGGCTCACAATAGGGGGCGACAACAGTCCTGTTGGCACTTGTTTTATCAGAAGCATTATTTCTTAAAGGAACTATCCCTGTATGTTCCAAAACTAAAGTGGTAATATTCATCTCATTTTCACTGGAATTCCCTATACCTGAACCTGAAGTGTGGCCTTGAGTTATCTTGCTCAAAGCTTCATTCAACATATTCAATGGAACCAAATTATTTCTAAGTGGATTGTTCCAAGTGGTCAAGGTTATCCTGGCCAAAAGGATACAATCCTTTGTGGAATTCCAACTAATACAAAGACTTCGATTCAAAATAAAATCACTGGCATTATACGGTGCCCAGTCATAATTCAATGGCTGGGTACAGGCCGTATTCATTTCACAACTAGTGGAATAAAATATTGGAAGAACTCTGCTCTGAGAGTGAACCGGCATGGGAACTGGCCAGGTCCGGCTAATTCCCCAGAACGTCATATTCTCTGCCCTAAGCAAGGGAAGAATCATCAGGAACATCCAGCTCAGCATCTTCTCTGAAGTTTTCTTCAACAATTCTCGTCAGTCTTGATGGCACCCAGATCGGATCTTGATCCGACGGTTCACTCCGTGTGTCGAGTTCTGAATCGGTCCTCCATGCAGGGCGCGAAGTTCCCGGGTTTCGGCACCAAATGCGGCGAGCCGCCTCCGACCAGCAGAATGACGAGTCGCCACACGCAAGATTCTTCTCGTATCACACTTTATTGGAGCACAGCTTGGTTAAAGAAAAGATGGAAGGAAGACCCCGCAATCCTATAGCAGTCTGCTTATATAGGGATTAAGAACATGTGTCGCTCTGTGATTGGCTTTTGCCGATGGTGCGACTTGTGAGCCAGCATCGGATAGGTCGCTACTTTAAAACCTCATTAGTATACTTAGCGCAAGCGCAGTGGCCACAGGAAGGATGATTCAGCTTACTTCAGCTTCCTGCTGCGTGGCAGTTAGCTGACCGCACCCTACAATCAGTCTTACAGAAAATCCTTAAGAAAATAGGGAATGAAAGAATACTTCTCACTTTTATAGGTTCAGCATAACTCTGACCTTATTAGCTGACAAAGACATTACAAGAAAGAGAAATTACAGACCAATAATTCTAAAAAAATTTATAAATTAAATCCAGTAATATTTGAAAACAGTAATACTACATAATCAAGTGGGGTTTGTCCCAGGAATTTAAAGTAGGTTTAGCATTCAAAACTAAGCAGATTTATCACATTAACAGAATAAAAGAGAAAAAACAAATTTTCATCTCAATAGATACAAAAAAAAATTAACCATGTAATTCAACATCAGCCAACATAATTCAACTCAGCGATATAGTATTAGAAAGATGATTCCTCAATCTGATGGAAGGCATCTATGAAAAACATATAGTTATTTAGTGGTGAAAAACTGAATACCTTCCCCCTAAGATCATCAACAAGACAAGAATGTTCTCACTACTGCTATTCCACATTGTATAGTAAGTCCTAACAAGTGCAGCAAGGCAAGAAAGAGAAATAAAAGCATATGGATTATACAAAGACATAAGACAGTATTTATTCACAAACAATATGATTATATATGTAGAAAATCCTAAGGACTACCCATACCAAATATAGCTACAAGAATCAGTGAGTTTAGCAAGTATCAGCTTACAAGGCCAGCATGGAAATTTTAATTTAAAATTTATTGAATTTTAATATACTAGGAATTAAAAATGGAATTTGAAAAAAATATGCTATTAATAGTAGCACCCAAAACATTAAATATAAATATTTACCTGTAAATTACCAAACCATGTACAAGACCTATACACTGAAAATTACAAAACATCAGGAGAAATTAAAGATAACCTAAATTAATGGAAAGATATAACATGGTCAAGGATCAAAAGTTTTATTTAATATTTTTAAGATGTTGTTATGGGTTGAATTGTGTCTTCCCAAAACTCATAAATTAAAATACATGTCTACAAAAAGATTTGTAGAATAATGTACATAACATCTTTATTCATAATAGTCCTAAACTGGAAACAACCCAATTGTCTATCATGAGATGAATAGGTAATCACATTGTGGCATGTTTATATAATTGATACTACTCTGCACTAAAAACACTCCTAATGCACTTAAAATTCGTGCACTTAACTGTATGCAAATTGTGTCTCAATAAAATTAAAATTTATATTCCATCAGAAGTTGAGAATTATTAGGAAGAAAAGTAAAACAGGGAGAGGAAATGGGGAATGCAAGGGACAGTGGGTTTCTGTTTTACATAGGATGATCCAGGAAGTCCTCTTCTGGGTGGCATTTGAGAAAGACACTTGAAGGAAGTGATTAACAGAGGAGAGGGTTTTCCAGGCAGAGGGATCAGAAAGTTCAAATGCCTTGAAGAAAGAGCATGCTTATCTTTCTTAAGGAGCAGCAAGGAGGTCAATGTAGCTTGAGTGACATGTTCCAGGGAGAGTGTTGGGAGATGAGGTCCAAGAGGACAGGGGTTTCAGATCTTGTAAGTCATTGTAAAGACCCGAGGTTTAGCTCTGGGGCAAGATGAAAAACCATAGGAAGGCTTTGAGCAGATGAATGACAAGATCCTTTAAAATGTTTGTGTGATGAGAGTAAACTCAGTGGTGGAGGATGGAGGGTGAGACAAGCAAGGACAAATGCAGAGAGGTGAGTTAGCAGACTATTTGAGCGTCTTGGACAAGAGTACTGGCAATGATGAAAAGTGGTCATGGTCTGGATATATTTTGAAAGAGCCAACAGGATTTGCTGGCAGATTAGATGTGGGATCCGAGAGAAAGAAAGAAGTCAAGAATGATTTTGAGGTTTTTAGCCTGAGCTCTGTTAGGATTTGAACCCAGGCAGTGTCGCTCAGAGCTAACAAGTGCTTATAGCTGCCTTCCTCTCTCAGAGCTCTGTTGATAGTCATTGCTGATGCCTGTCCAATTCAGCTCAGCATGCGGACAGGCCCTGCCCCTTCAGGAATCATCCAGGCTCACCTGCCACCTTCCCTCCAAAACCTGCCTTTCCCACCTTGTCACTTCTGGTCAAATCCAGTTTCTGCCTTTAGGCCAAGTTCCTTTGGACTCGGCATTAATTTAGACCCTCTGGACCTCAGCTCCTCAGTTCCACCTTTGTCCATATCCTCCACACCCCCTGCCCAACTCCATGCCCTGAAGTCTTAGGTTAGTGGTAATTCACACTTTTGCAACAGATTCCAGGTCTGGCAAGAGGTATGACAGCTTATACTGCCAGGAAAGAAGTTCAGAAAATCATAAGGTTTCAAGGCAGGACCTCTGGGTAAAACCATGCTCTGCACAAAGTACCCAGCCAAAGGGTCAACTGGGGTCTGAAATCCAGCACATGCTTTTGCCTCTAAGCCCTGAGCCCAGTTGCTAGGCTGCAGCCTAGAGGAAGCAGTATCTTTTCCTAATTTGTCCACTCAAAGGAGATGCCTTTTGTATAAGGCACTTTTTCCTAATTTGTCCAAAGGCAACGTATGTACAAAAGAAGTCCCTGTTTCATGGCCAGACAAGCATGATTCTGATTCACAAAGGTTAGACTTTTTTCTCTAGAAACAACAATGAGAACCTTAATAGAGCACCTTAAACTGCTGTCTCTCTTGCTTAAAGTTTTTGAAAAATCTAAGTTGAAAGAGGACACCAAGCTTCATCAATATCAACATATCAGAAGGCAGTTTTCCTAGGCAGCATCCCTTGCCGTGTCCCACCCCGGCACGTTGTTGCTTCTCCTCCACTCCAGAAATGCTAACAGCTTTTGCTTCTTTCTACTGAACACTGTTCCTTTTTCTCTGATGTTGTCTCAACTGAACCTGAGAAGCTGGCATAATTGCGTGACTCATATCTAGTGAAAGTTGAACTTTGAACAGTAACTGGAGAACTGAGCAGATAAAGGCATCTGACAAGAGCCTGTACTTGACAACACCAGCATCCCTTCTCTTTTGAATAATAACATAAGTGAGTCAACGCCCTCTATTTTCCTGCCGGTGCAATGCTGAATTCAAGTGTCTGTATGACCTGTTTATCGAGTAAGAACTCAATTAATTTGGGTCCAGACTCATTAATTGTTCTTAATTCATATTTGACCATTGTATTTGGTCCCTGAACATTGGCCCCACTTTTGCACTGAAATCTCTCTCTCAGTAGAAACACACCACGCTCTGCCATACAGCCACTCACTGCTGATTCTGGCTGGGACCCTTTCCCATCACTGCAGCTGCTGAATTTCCTTGGACATGTCTCAGTGACAGGTTCAGAGAGTCTTCTTTAAAGGTAGAGTTTTAAAAATTATAAATCCTGATAAGCTCTTTCCATGTTATTATAATTCATGAAGGAAGGCCTGTGCTAGTGTAAAGAGCACTAAGCTAAATGCAATGCACACACCATGTACTTAGTGAACATTTGTTAAAGGAGGGATAGTGCTAGACCTCCCCATAACTAGCTTGTGCTCCGTGTCAGATCACGTCATCTGGTAGGGCCTTGGTCTCCTAGTTTAATGTCAAGAGGCTCTAAAAGAGCAGTTCTAAGATCCAGAATGGGGCTTGTGAAATTCCCACCTCTCCTATCATGGTTTTCCAGTGTTCCTCAGGCAAATTAAAGACAAAGGCTGAAGGACAAGCTCCTGGAACTCAAATGGCCTTTGGAAGTTCCTTTTGGGTCAGTCCTTATGTGGACAACTTTGGAGACTAGCCATGTGGTCCTAGGAGATTTTCTCAAATAGCTCGAGCAATCTGGGATTCAATAAATCCAGACATTATTTTGCAACATATCCCACTCCTATTTTATTATTTACATTTTTTTCTCTCAAGTTCATACAATTTTTAAAAGAAAATTCACCTTTAGGATCTGGTTTATTTTGCAGAAACTCAGTTACTTTATCTCTTAGTGACTCATCGGGGTATAGTAAAAACACTGCTTGGGAAAAATCTTTAATTCAATTAGTCTTTTTCTACCCTTTGAGTAAAATCACTGATTTTATCATGACTAGGATATTTATACATTCAAAGACAGAAAAAAATGTCCAAGTAAATGCACTTTGAACAAAATCTTTGTAAGCTTTACACTTAACAAATATTCTCTCACTCAATCTTTTAGGTTTCAATCTCTTCCATAGCCATTTTTATGGATAGTTTAGTTAAAATTGAAGAGGCAATTATAGAGATTTGTCATAGATACGTCACTAACCTGGGATTCACAAGAATCGATCTCTACTTCACCTCTAACTAGCACTGTTCAGCTATGAGAAATTACTCAAACGTATCATGGAATTTGAAATTTGGGAGGAAATACAAAGGCTAACCCTGCAATGAGGAATTACTTAGAAGAGAGCCTCTCCTCTATAGCCTATGTAATTACTTCCTGTGATTAAAAACAAACAAGACGTTGCTATTTCCTGCCTCTTTCCATTGCTGGAAAGATGTGGTAAAATGATTTCTCTAATGACCACTTCTCTCCTTTGGTACTAGATTTGCTTATTTTAAGCATTAACTCTATGTAAGATGATTTCATTTAAACCTCACAATAGGCATTCGTTTGGACCAAAATGGAGTACTAGAGACTTCTGCATTAAAAACCTAGAAAAACGAACAAAATGTATGAAACAAAGTTTTTTGACATTGGAAAACAGGCATCATAGGACTATGATCTTCAAGAAAAGGGAAATAAACAAAGTAAGACTTACAATTCTGCAGCTTACTACCTGAGGCAGTTACTAAGCTGCAGGACAGGGAAAGGTATCTAAACAGAGCCCAAAGGTCTCACTTAGGTGAAGAGACAGATATGGAAGTTCCAGAAGGTAAAGCAGCTATAACCTGTGGGATAGAATGTCAGAGAAGGATAAGCTGTGCAGACAGAGAGAAAGAGAAAGAGAGCACACTCTGTAGCTCTGCAGAGTGATCTCCCTAAGTCTTTGGCTGAGGTTTAATCTGCACAGGCATGACAGTAAATTCCCCAAAGCCGAGGGAAAATTTCTGGAAAGTGAAAGATCAAACAATTCCTAAAGCTCGTTTCATGTTCCCGCCAAACACAGTGGGCAAACCTCATATTACACAGGGCATCAGGCAGAATCATCACAAGGACATGACTTTAGAAGCCATATTAAATTACCCATAAAATAAAGGCTGCTCTAGACTTGCCCTAACAAGCTTAAAGCAAGCCCCAAAAGAATCCTACTGATTCCAAGTAACTTAATCGTGTACTAGAACACGTCCAACACTATTTAAAAACTAAAACCAAAGTCAACACCCAACAACATAAACTGCACAATTCCTGGCATCTAACCAAAATTCACCAGACATGCAAATAAGCAGGAAAATATTACATCCAATCAGAAGGAAAAAAATCATTTACTAGATTTAGACCCAGCAATGATAGATGATAAATTTAGCAGATAGGAACACTGACACATGTATTATAAATATGCTCCATTGGTTCAAGAATATAGAGGGAAACATGGGTAGGGTGAAGACACATATAGAAGATATTTTTTTTAAAGACCAGATTGGAACTTTTAGCAATAAAAGCTAAAATTTCTCAAATGAAAATATACTGGGTGAGATTAATAGCAGACAGATTAGACTCTGTGAAAGAAAAAAAAAATCAGTGAACGTGAAGACATTGCAATAGAAACAATCCAAATGAAACATAGACAGAAAAAAAGACTTTAAAAATGAACAGAGCACCAGTGACTCGTGGAACAATACCAGGGGTCTAACAGACCTGTCGGTGGACTCTCAAGAGACTGTGGGTGGACAAAAAATTATTTGAAGCTATAAGTGCCAAAATTTTTCCAAATTAACTATAAACCCACAAATCCAAGAAGTTCAATCACCTTCAAAATGAATAACCACAAAGAAGAACATACTAACATACAACATAATCATATTGCCTAAAACCAGTGATAAAGAAAAAAATCCTACAAATATTCAGATGAAAAATATTGGTACATCCCAAGCATAGGAAGAAAGATAAGAACATATTAGAGTTTTTGTCTATAACTGTTCAAGGCAGAAGACAATGGATTGATGTCTTTAAAATACTGAATGAAAAAAAAACTGTCAACATGGAATTCTATACCCAGTGGAAATTACTTTTAAAAAGAAAGGCAAAATAAAAACTTTTTTAGACAAACAAAATCTGGGAAAATTCATTGTCAGCAGGACAGCACTGTAAGAAACATTAAAGTAAATTCTTCAGGCAGAAGATAAATGATACTTAATGGGAATTTGGACATATGCAAAGGAAAGAAAAGAACTAGAAAGGGTAAATATATAGGTGTCTTAGTCTGCTTGGGCTGTTATAACAAAATGTCATAAACTGGGTGGTTTATAAGCAACAAACATTTATTTCTCACAGCTCTGGAGTCTGAGAAGTTCAAGAACAAGGCACCAGCAGATTTGGTATCTAGCAAGAACCTACTTCCTGGTTCATAGATGGTGTTTTTCACTGTGTCTTCACATGGCAGAATGAGTAAGGGAGCTCTCTGGGGTCTCTTTTATAAGGGCATTATTCCTATCATAAGGGCCCAGTCCACATGACTTAATCATATCCTAAAGGCCCTGTCTCCTAATACCATCACCTTCAGGGTTAAGGAATGAATTTTTGAGGGACACAAACATTCAGATCATAGCAGTAGGTAAATATAAAAGACATTTCTCTCACATTTACAGCCTTAAAAGAAAAATAGCTGTTTAAAGCAAGAATAATAGTAATATATTTTGGGATTTATAACATTTGAAAATTTAAGATGTTTAACCATTGCACAAAGGATGAGGAAATAGAAATAGAACAACACTGTCATAAGTTTCTTACTATATATGTGAAATGTCACGACACTGTTTAAAGCACATTATAAGTTAAAAATGTATGTTGTAAATCTGAGAACAATCACTAAAAATAAATAAATAAGTAGTTCCTAAGCCAATAATGGAGATAAAATGGAATTTTGAAGAAATACATAATCCCAAAAAAAGACAGGAAAATATGAAAAAGGGAACAAAGAAAAGATAAGTAATTTAAAAAACAAATAGCAGGGCTTCCCTGGTGGCGCAGTGGTTGGGAGTCTGCCTGCTGATGCAGAGAACACAGGTTTGTGCC
The DNA here is from genome assembly GCF_949987515.2 of Delphinus delphis. Taxonomy (NCBI): domain Eukaryota; kingdom Metazoa; phylum Chordata; class Mammalia; order Artiodactyla; family Delphinidae; genus Delphinus; species Delphinus delphis. Next base: position 78,824,398 of record NC_082683.1, on the reverse strand, counting down.
CCGGTCCAGGAAGATCCCACATGCCACGGAGTGGCTGGGCCCGTGAGCCATGGCTGCTGAGCCTACGCGTCCGGAGCCTGTGCTCCACAACGGGAGAGGCCACAACAGTGAGAAGCCCGCATACCACAAAAAACCAAACAAACAAAAAAAACAAATAGCAAGTTGCTAAGCTTAAATCTGGCAATATCAATAATTAAATGGAACTGGTCTAATACTCCAATTAAAGGCAGAGACTGTCAGATGGGTTAAAAAGTAAGACCCAAATATATGCTGTCAATAAGAAAACTTCTTTCAGAACAAAGCTGGAGGCATCACACTCCCTGATTTAAAACTATACTACAAACCTGTGATAATCAAAACAGTATGGTATCGGCACAAAAACAGACACATAGATCAATGGAACAGAATTGAGAGCCCCAAAGTAAACTCACACATATATAGATGATTAATTTATGACAAAAGGGCCAAGAACAGGCCCCCTGCCCCATTTTAAGCAGGAACTGGTGCCTGGTTTGAGGCCAGCTTCCTGTGCAGAAGGCCCAGGCATCCCCCTTCTCTACCTCAAGGAAGGTCTAGCATGAGATGGGGGCTGCAGGGGAGAGGCACACAGCTGAGGCCCAACATCATCCAAGACCCTTCAGAGCAGGAGAATGAGCCACTCCACGTGTGCTCCCTCTGCTCACCCCACGTCCTGTGCAGCTGGCAGTGTAGGGAAGGGGCACCCCAGGCATGACGAGGATAGCATTGGAAGGCCCAGGGACCCAGTAAAGTGCACTTGACATTCAAAAAAAAAGAGCCAAGAACATACAATAGGGAAAAGACAGTCTCTTCAAGAAATGGTGTACAACCACATGCAAAAGAATGAACTAGACCACTATCTTACACCATACACAAAAATTAATTCCAAATAGATTGAAGACTTGAATATAAGACCTGAAGCCACAAAACTAGAAGGAAACATAGGTAGTATGCTCTTTGACATTGGTTTTAGCAATATCTTTCTAGATATGTTTCCTAAGGCAAGGGAAACAACAGCAAAACTAAACAAATGGGACTACATCAAACTAAAAAGCTTCTGCACAGTGAAGGACACCATCATCAAAATGAAAAAACAACCTACTGAATGGGAGAAGATATTTGCAAGTCATATATATATATATATATATATATATATATATATATATATATATATATGATGAGTTAATATCCAAAATATATAAAGAACTCATACAACTCAACAACAAGAAAAACCAAACAAACTAATAAAAATTGGGCAGAGGATCTGAACAGTCATTTCTCCAAAGAATATGTACAGATGGCCAACAGGCACATGAAAAGATTTTCGACATCACTGATTATCAGGGAAATGCAAATCAAAACCACAATGAGATGTCACCTCACAACTGTTAGAATCGCTTTTACCGAAAAGACAAGGAATAACAAATGTTGGAGAAGATGTGAAGAAAAGGGAACTCTCCCACACTTTAAGTGGAAATGTACATTGGTGCAGCCACTATGGAAAACAGTATGGAGATTCCTCAAAAATTAAGAATAGAACTACCATATGACCCGGTTACCCCACTTCTGGGTATTTATCTGAAGAACATGAAAACACTAATTCAAAAAGATACATGCACCCCTATATTCATTGCAGCCTTATTTACAATAGCCAAGATATGGAAACAATCTAAGTGTTCCTTAACAGATGAAGGAATAGAGAAGATGTCATCAAGAGGACAAAACAATCCAAAAGCGTAGGCACTTAATAACAGAGCTTCAAGATACATGAAGCAAAAGTGAGAGAACTGACAGGAGAAATAGACAAATCCATAATTACAGTTGGAGAATTTGACACTCCTTTGTCAGTAATTGACAGAAGTAAACAAAATCATTAAGGATATGGAAAATTTTTCATCACTAAACAAGAGGCAGTCTTTACTTTCCTTGACTGTGTTTAGACTGATACCTCTCCTTCTCACTACATATGACATCATGTCGACTTCTTTCCCAACCAATCATGATTCAGCACACAGTAAATTGTAGCAAAAGACTGTAGCCCAACTAATACCATGATGCATTAAGAAGCTTCCAAACATGTTGGTGTAGAAACACAAAGATAGCAAGGTATTTGAGGAGAAGGGGCTATTTTTCTGCTCAGTAGATCAGAGACTCAGACAAACGGAAAGCCTCAACATGGTTGTCTCCATTCTTCCTTATTTCTAGTGATTCACAGACTCTTTCCTCGCCCTTCACAATATATATGTCCAAATGTCCACTGACTGAGCCAGCCACCCCTAAGCAAACATTTATCTCCACACACATATGTATGCATATTGGCTGATAGTGTCAGACATTCTAAGAAGCATCCTTTACTGCCTGAGAAGCTTTGGTTAACAGAGAGCCACATTCCAGCATATACGCTTTCCTTTTTCTTCCTACAACAGTCCGGATTCTTTTCACACATTATGATGAATACACCAACGGTAAGTAGTAGCTTCTCTTCCATAGCAAGATAATTAACACCATTCTTGATGTAAATTAGTAAACTGACCAACGGGTTCTCCAGAGAAAAGAATGGCACTCTGTCTCTTGTTCTCGCTCTCACTCTAATTCTTCCTATACCGTCAAATAAAATCCTGATTTTACCTAAGTGATTATCTCGCAGCTTTGAATTGCTTTGCATAACATGTATCTATTCATTAATCATTCAATCATGGAACCATGAAGGCAAGATTGTCAGCGAATCGCCTGCCAGAGGGACTGGCTTTGATGGGTCGCAGCTCAGGTGCCTTCCTGCGGCTGACAGGCAAATCTCTAAAACTATCTCAGGACAGCTATCACAGGCACTGCTTATCCTCCAGTGCCTCCGTTCCCCTCCTAGGCTACCCAGAACAATCTCACACAGGCAGAAATTGAAGAAAGAGAAGGGAAGTGGGGGTAGATAGTAGAAAATGTAAAGTTTTTGTATTTTTTAAAGTCTCTGGGATTATGTAAGATTATGTGTATATAGCACAACTGAGCATCAAGAGAAAGTTTCTGGAGAAAAAAAGTACTTGTTTCCAAAGAAGTTTATTTTCATACTCCCTTTGTCTTCCATATCTATAAATGAAATATTCCCTTCTTATTCCTCAGTCTCTAAATATTATTTTGTATTTCCGCATCCAAAATACATCCTCCTAGTAAAGTAAGATACAAACAAATGTGTTTTGCTAACTACCAGGAAATCCCTCACTTATCTACTAGCTTAACAGTTCTTCGTTATCACTAGGTTTTGTGTATTTTTATGTAACTAGTTTATAAATTAGTTATCAAAATTTACCCAAGGCCATGAATTTCTGAAATTAAATAATTTTTAAATCATAATTTTAGAGACTCAAGATTGGGCTCAAAGAGCCACAAAAAATGTTAAAGGAAAAGCTATAATCCTCACAACAATGAACACATATCAAACCAAAACACTGGCCTTGAACTTGACAAGGTATTTGGGATCACATAGCTTTGGATCCGATAACAACTATGAAACCCAGTATGCCCTGAAAAAAATCAGAGGCAATTCGTACTAAAATGAAAAGCAGTTAAGTTCCACCTTTCCTTTCTGATGTGTTCTAATTATTTCATGATGACAGATTATCCCTATCCTTTGAATATTTCATAATTTATCAAGTGTTTTCAAGTACCTCATCTGAGTTCAGGCTAAAGGTTTGAGCTTCTGCACTATGTGGAACAGAATCCATTAGCAGAGTAGGAACAGCTTGGGGGATTTGAACTCCTGGAAACACAACCACTGTGAATTATCATACAGTGGCAGGACTTCTTCGATGGACCATTAGTGGTATAATTCTGTGCCACATGTGCACTTTGTAGTCAAAAGACCCAAGTTCAAGTTCTAGTTCTAAATCTCACTGACTGTGAAACTTCAGAAAAGTAATTTATGCTCTCCAAACTTTAGTTCCCTCATCTCTAAATTGAAATAATAAGGTTGTTAGAGGATTCAGTGTTAACACTGCAGTAAGGTTCCTGACATCTAGGAAACATGTTACCTAGTAGTAGCTAATGGCCTCCAACGGCAAAATAGAGAATGCCAGAAACAAAACCCACCGAATCATCAAACCTATTAACAAAAGACCTATTTTGTTCATTCATTTAAAACAAAACAAAACAAAACAAAACAAAAACCACGCACCTTCTCTGAGCCAGGCACCCTACAGAACTATGCAGTCCCTGACTTCCACTGGTTTAGTCTTGTAGGGCAGAGAGCTATCTTAACAAACTGAAGCCATGAAATGTATTATAGGTGTTTTAAAACAAGCAAATCTCTTCTATACACATCTTTTGTATCCTTCTTTTTTGAACACAGACCACCAAAGTGAGAAAACTTGAAATCCAGCCTCTGAATCCAGTTTCCTCAGCCCCAGTTTAGGCTCCCCGTCATCGTGTGTGTAAGTAATTGCATGTGGCTTAGTTAGGTGCCCTGGATTCTGGAAGTTACGGAAATTATGCATAGATCTGCCATTAACGCTAATGGGGGGTTACATGCACAAATCCTCCACACACCGAGAAGAGAATAGACTCTTCTCATTCATACATAATAGATCTGTAGAAAAATTACCATGTGCGCTTTTAGGAGCTGAACTCTGAAGATGCACCTTTTATGGGAAATATGTAAATAAGGGAGAGGATACACTGAAGGACAAGTGCTGTAATGTGCTCCTTTTCTGATGCCTGCGCACCTGGTCAATTTCGCTGCTGCATAAAGGAGGACCAGGCTTGACTCCGTGGAGATTCCCCAGCACATTCATCTCCCTGGGGTGTCACCAAATTCCACTACTTTGCCAGGTCTGCTAGGAAAAGGGAAGCATAACTGATCAGTCAGATGCCTGCTTGGCTATTTGGACCTGGAGTCTGCTCTGTGTGATTTATGGGTGAGTAGGAGGGTGTAATAGCAGCTTTTATTGGGGAGTTCAATCCCACCTACCATGGAAGCCCCTAGTGTGGAGGGTGGTTTTGAGAGTTGTATCAGGGGCTTTTCTTGATTCCAATAAAAGCCACTAAACCTCCATACCTTATATATATAACTTCTTGAGTGTGCCCAGAAAAAAGCATATTGACATGCCGAATGCCTAAGAGTTAAGACTTCTAGTAATTATTACAGTGCCTCATTTCTTCAATCATGCACTCATTCATCGTGTTGGCACACTTCTTATTCCAGGCATGGCTTAAGGCCAGAAATACTCCAAGGAAAATGAGTGACACCTTCACTGTGAAGAGCATTCAGTCCACCAGAGAAGAGTAAGAAGCAAAAGGAAATTTTCAGATGGTGCGAAAAATATGATCTTGGAGGTGAGTATAGGCGATATGAGGGTAGAAAACTAGAGGCGTTAACCCAGGCTTTGAGGCTGTGTGTACTATCTTTCACTGAGCAAATCTCTTGAGATACGTTGAACAAGAAACAACAAAACCTAGAGTCAGCCATAAAGAAATAACTGTAGGTGTATAACATTCAAAGTGTGCCTAAATCAGGGAGGTTAACTCCTGAAATCTGCTCTAGAAAAACTCTTTTGGGGAAGAGATGTTTTTACTGTAACATGTTACACCATACTTAGGACATACATTAATTGCAGGTTTACTTCCTTCTTTTGTAAATGTCCTTAAGGCTTTGACTACTAATATGGCGGTCCTTCAGGATGTCCTATCAATGGAGAGAATGAATTGAACCAATTGTATCTGACCCAAGATTTCATGGACTTTGTGTCCAAAGGGTGGATCATTCATTTCAACTCCAGGAGAATGTCTCTATCAAGCAGGGAATGACCAGAAGGTTCCCAGCCAGGGGCCAGGCAACCACCTGAAACACAGGTCTTGCAAAGAATATGGTAGAATACATGTTTGAATGTAGTGTTTTATCTGACCCAGGACCACTGTGACCTGCAACAATACCCTATCCTACAGACCCCCCAAAAGCTTGCTTCGTAGCAAGGGTAGATTAAGAAGCACATAGGCAGACACACGGGCAGTTCTTCCCCTTTGAAATGTAGGACTTATCACCACCAAGACATTTCCAGAATTCCCAGTCCCAACTCAAACCTACAGCCCCTGCCATGCCACCCCATGCTCTAAAAAATGGGCAACAACCCCCAAATTCCACTGAAATACCCATGATCTGGAAAGTAAAGCAGCACATGCAGACACATAGAGCCCACTCCACTCGTGGAGTCCAGGGACACCTAGTCTTAGCCTTAGTACCACCCTGTGAAATCACAGCCATGAGGCAGTTTGGGCCACCAGCTTTCGGTTCATTGTTCTTTTAAACATTTAGTGGTTCAAATCTTTTTCAGAACCATTATTTGCATTTTCCTGAAAATGGATGTGCAATCAGATGGATAGGAGAAAAAGAGACAAGTGGCAAACCTCAAAGCATCTATTACAATTAGGATAAAATTGGAGATCTGATAACATAGAAAAAACCCATCCTTTCATTAGTCAAAGCAAGAGGATTTAAGTGTCACTATAATAAGTTTGCTCCTATCAGGTATATAGCATGGAAATGGACATTTTTGTAAGGAAATCAAATCAGAGCCTAAAATTATATCTTTTATGTAGCTTAAAATCTCAATTAGAATGTTTTTGCTGCTATCAATTTTTATCCTGAATGACAGCATTTGGAAGGACAGAGTTAAAGAAGGAAAAAGAAAAAAACGAGAAAGATTGAACTGGCATTGCACATGCAAATGAATGCACTATGGTAGTGGGGTTTTTTTTTTCCACTGAATAAATTTACATTTACATCAGTTAGATCTGATATAATTCTGCAACCAATGAAACTTAAATATATACATATTTTGTCATGAAAGCCCTCATAGCCATACTTTTGATTAAGACCTATTGTAAAACTAAGAATAAATTTCAGTCAACTAACTTTAGATTTGACAACTTTTATTACTCGTTTTAACCAGAAGTACACTTTAACTGGTATTTTACCAGTACTCAGTAGAAGTCTCCTTTGTTTTTTCTGTTAATTCTTTAGATTTTATAACATTCCCATAAACTAATGAAATTTTATGAACTCCCACCATAAAGAATGAATAATATAAGCTGCCTGCTCTTAACCAAGGACGTGCTTATACATACGTGATACATGGCTACTATTTACATTTCCCCACTGGACTGAAAATCAATCACAAAATTAAAGGAACATTGGAGGAGAAATACCTTCCTTTAGGTTAAACAGTCACCTACTCCCCTGTTTCCTGCTTTTGTTAACCACTGCAAAACTAGTAAATGTAGTCCTAAGCATTTGACTCGGTCACCTAAAGAGGTGTCAGAGATTAGCAGGCAAGTAAGACATCACAGGAATAAGCAACAGCAGTGGTGCTAATGTTCTAAGTGACCTTCCAGTGTAATTACAATTTGTTTCATCACAGTTATTACACATGGCAAATTAGTGAAGCTGAGATTAGGGGGCTTTGCATGGCGGGACTGGGACAAGATTATAAAGGAGTAAACTGCCACTATGTTATCAAATTTAGGGAAAAGATATAATTCAAAAGACTAGTAATAATAACTATTTCTTGAGGTCTATGTGCCAGACTTCATCTGCTGAACTCTTAATTCACCCAATGGTCTTATAAAATAGGCATTTCAGTTCCCATTTTACAGATGAGAAAACTAAGGGACAGAGAGGAAAATTCCATGTCTAATTCCCATAGTTGGTAATTTGCAGAGGCAGGACAAACCCAGATTGGTCTTTCTCCAAAGTCTGAGCTCTTCCCACAACGCAGTCCCACCCACAGGAAATTAGAAAACAAATGGATATTAGCAAAAATCACAGGATTACCTTTTACCAGCTATACAGGGCAGAAAGAACAAAGATTGTTATGGAAAGAATTTCCAGCAAGCCCATTGAAATCATCTATAAAGATACTCAAATTACAACAATTACATGACTATAGACCTGATGATGTTTTGGTACGTATAAGGATCTTTCACCTTGGATAGCTAACATCTCATGATTCAATTACAAACTTATATAAAATAGCTAATGATAGTCATACCTAATATTTGTATTGCACTTTACCATCTAAAAAATGCTTCCTTACACATTGTCTCATCTGACTCACAGAGCAGGGTGAGATCCAAATCATGGCATGGAACCACACAGGATATCCCAAGAGAACTTGCATCTCTAGTTCTTAAATTTTAATAAGTGTAAGAATCACCTTGCATTCATTAAAATACAGATTCCAAGGTCCCTGGCCCCAAAACTCTTAACCTGTGGTTTTGCAGCTGGTGGGCCTATGAATCTGTATTTGTATCAGGCATCTGGTGATTCCGTTACCTGGGGGTTGGAGGGGATCCTACTATCATAATTGAAAAAACACTGGTGTTTATCAGAAGAGTAATGACATAACGTGACCTGGTATCCTGTACCATGTGTGGGAGGTGAGGGAGAATGGGGGGGTGGGTAGCGTCTTTTCCTACCACCCTAAGGAGAGGACCACTTTCCATAACGTGGAGCTATTTTCACAATGGTTGACCTCAAGCAGTAAATGACGGTCATGGTTGCCTGAGTCCCCAAATTCCACACACCATCTTTGACTCTTCAGGCATTTTATTTGCAGTACCCACTCAATCCCTTTCCCTTCTTATTTTTCCAATCCTCTTTCCACTCTCCAGGCTTTCTAAACCCTCAGTGGGACCCCACACTTAAAATAGGCTTTGCCAATAATAAATATATTTTAAACACCCAGCACCATGTTGGCGTCCCTCCCCAGTGCCCAGAGCATGTGTCCAGCAGTTCTGCCAGTTACTTAAAAGCCACAGAGCATGTAGTTAGGAAATTTTTTCATCTCTGAGTGCCAGGGTCATATTAGGAACTTATCACAGGTCCAGCATACATAAAATCTATTTTGTGATTCACGATCCAGGCAGGAAAACTTTAACCTCAGAATCTACATACTCAGCCCCAAGCTCCCCAGCCAACACAGAGGCTTCCCACAGCAGCCGCTCTTGGGAGTAGCTTTCAGCATACTGGTTCCTATTTTCTCTTTCTTCACATCTGTCTTCCCCATTTAACCTTGAGTACTTCAAGAGCAGGGACTGTGCTGTATTCATCGCTGAATTCCCAGGGCCTAGCCCAGAGCTAGGCACATAATAGATGCTCAATAAATGTTTTTAAGTGAAAGTTAAATCAAGGAAGTTAACCAAACAGCAAACTGGAGGGAAGGGGTGGGGTGGCAGACCGTCACTGTCCCCAGTCTTTGAGTTTTTGCACTTGTCTCCCCCCTCTGTTTTTTATACAACAGGAACCAGATGGGCATTTTCTCTTAGACACACTTATTGTAATGAAATCTATAGACTGGGCAAGAAACATCCTTAAACTTTAATTGGGTTCTTTATACATTAAATAGAAAGTATTCTTCTGTGTGTTGTTTTTTCATAAGGAAACACTATCCTTCCCTATCTGTGGAAACCCTTCACCCAGGCACACTAGAAAAAAGAAGGGCTGGAGGAGCATGAACGCCTTACTGTGTGTGCCATGGGTGTGATTTATTGCACCTCCTTTTAACTCACAGAAGCCACTGCAGGGGGCAACCGTGGAGGCGTGATGTAGGGTCATTGTCTCACTTTTGGGCAGCACTTGGTGTTTTCCAGGTGTTCTGCAATCACTTTTTTACCATCCCTACAGCACCTCCAGGGAGGGAGGTCAGCATTACCATCCCAGTCTAGCAGGAGAGGGATTGCAAACTCAGAAGTGCTAAGAGGCAGGCTACGCTGAGTCAATGCCGGATCATCTCCTGTAGCCAAGACTGCAGAATCCATTCCTTTGGGAAAGGCAGAGTTTTCCAAAGCTTCTGCAGACCTCTGGGTAAGGAAAGACCAGGTGACAAACTTCAAGATGTCAATTCAGTCTGGTTATTTCAGGAGAAAAAGTGAATGGAAACCCAACCTTAACATGTACACTCAAGGGACCCACCCACTCTCAAAGGATGAGGAATTGAAAGTGGTGCTTAAGTTACACACAGGAGTTGTTCACGAAGTAGTAAGGTTAATTTCCAACATCCATACTGCTTGTTAGTAGTTTAGTAACCCCTATTCAGTGGCCAGGCGGGAGAGCAGGGCCACAGTTCCCACAGCTGCTCGGCTTTGCATTTTGTGAAGTAATGGGCAGTTATGAAGTATGTTTACTTGCAGCAGTAACTTGGAGCACAAAGCAATGAATACGACGTCACCCCTGCCTCCCTCTCTCTCTCACAAACACAAAGACAAAGGGATTTGAAATCTTAACCTGCTGGATTCACTACAGAACCAGCCAGAATGAGACTGGCATTTGGAAACTCAAAGAGTTGGGCCGGGTTGTCTCCTTCTGTGCTGGAGGAGAGATCAGATCAAGGGGAGGTGAAGACATGAGGTGAGAGAAAGCCTCACAGCTATTGGTTAAGAGTGTGGGCCTGGTGATAACCACAGGCCTGGTCCAAGGGCCAGCAGCAGCATCAATAGGGAGCTTATTAGAAATGCTGAATATTGGCTCCCTGCATCGTGTACTGTTGGTCAGCATCTCTGAGGATGTAGGGTGGGAATCTGTGTTTAGTAAGTACTCCAGGTGATTCTTATACGTGCTGAAGACTGAGAAGCTCTGGGTTTCAGACCGCCTGGGCTTGTAGCCTGCTCCATCACTCTTTGACCTTAGACGAGCCATGTTACCTCTCGAGTCTCCATTTCTTCCTTTGTAAACCAGGTATAATGGCAGTGCCTACTTCATAGGATTATTGATTGGTGAGGATTACATGTGATTATGCATGTAAAGCAGTTCAATCAGGACCTGACACATAATAAACCCTCCATAAAGGAACAGAAAAAGATACACTGTCCCTTCTTAAACTCTTTAACTCACTTCTACACAAAGCTTGTGCTCCCCAAACCTTCCAAAGTTAACTCTTGGCCGACTGTCAACTGTAACTCATGAGAAACTCTTGGATCCTGCCTAAGCCATTCATGGCCCATTCATTCATGGATCACAGGCAGCTCACAGGCGTTATTCTTTAGTCCCCCAATAAAGCTTCTGAACCCTTCATCAGCTCTGGGATCAGCTGTGGATTCTGCCAGTGCTAGCTTGAGATGAGAAGGGGGCACTTGCTGTGTCTTCCCAAGAAGACAGAGACCTCCAGAAAATCACGCATAAAGTCTAGAAGTGCTTGTGGAAATAGTGAGCTTGAACTCACTCCTCATCTTAGATTTGCTGCTTAATAAGTGCTTGTTAGTAAATGAATGTGGTTCAACTTGGAAAATACAGTTGCAGGTTATGGTGGCTGGCAGGAGACTGGGCTGGGCTTCTTCTCTCAGTTTATTGCAGAAATTTATTTATGGTTCATTGATCCATTTAGAAGTACCAGGGCAGCTTGGTTTATTGTAGCATCCTGCCAGTTTCACATGCATGCCAAACAAGCTCCTTCCCAGATAAAAACTATCACGATTTGTAACACAATTTTTTAAAAATACTTTGATTCATTCCTAAGGAATGCATTACAGGAAAACAAAGGAAGGTTAATATAGCCGTAGATTCATTTGGTGTATTGTTAGAGAAAGCAAAAGTCAAATCTTAAGACTAATAAGCCTGGTGATCATGAACGTTGATCGTGTGTGTGTGTGCGCGCGCGCATGTGTGTGTGCACGCACGTGCGTGTGCATGTGCATGCGTGTGTGTGTGTGTGTGTGTGTGTGTGTAAACAAAGGAAAGCAGCCAGGAGGGGAAAAGAACAGATTCCAATTGTACAGGGGAAAAAAATACATATGTATGTAGGTCTATGCAAGAAAAGATTTGAGAACTTTTTCTTTTCTCCAATCCTGCCAAGACTAGTGCTTCTGAAACCACATTTGTGTGGTGAAGGATAAATTTTTGTTCTTTGGTTTTTGCTTTTTCATTTCCTATGTGTCGTGGGCCAATACTATAAATGCTATAAAATGAATTATTTTAACAACTAAATTTGAAAAAAAGCACACAAAATACATGACACTGTCCTTGCAGAGAAATCTCCCAAGCTTGCCCTTGCATCCAGGGAAGGAACTAGACACCGTCTGAGAACCTACTTCTGAAATTCTAAGACTATCACGTGAGCTAAGGTTATGACACGGTTGCTCAGTGCTGCAGGTGACAGTGGCAGCAGAAGTAGAATGGCTCCTCCACCCCTCAGCCCCTGCCAGGCTGTTCCGGGCATAGCGTGCTGTTTGCACTAATGAAGGAACATCTAGGAACCAGCAGAAGCTCAGCAGAGAAGCCTACCCATGAAGGAGCTACAAGCAAACCTCCTACTTTCTCACATTTTCCCTTTTTTCTGCTTGAATGTACCATAAAGAGTCATATATGCCAGGTGGAGATGCAGATTTGGCAAGGTTTAGTATGCCTACTTGCTATTTATCTTCTCATTTCATTGACGAATTTCTTTCATCTTGTGCAAACTGAACTGGCTGTAAAACGTGGATTCTTAAGTACGGCAAGGGCAAGGCTCTCAGAGGTGAAGAGAATAGACCTGGGCCCTTCTTGGTGGCAATATTAACAGAAGAGGAACTTTGAAACCATTTCGGCTCCACAATTATTAACATTGTTTAATCACTGATTTGGAGAGGCCTGGGGGAGACACTAACCTAATTCTCTAGCTCTCATCATTACCAGAGGAATATTTTTTCCCCTCAGTGCCCTGACATTTCTTCTTCCCGCCATTTGCAGTACTGCTCACTTACCTCCACCTCCGCTCCTACCCTTTCAATAGTATCATTTTATTCCTCAGACAGACACTGCCTACTGCATCTGTCCATCACACTCCATTTCTGCCCATCCTTTTGGAGCTTATTGTCTCTGTTTATGACTTGAGGATTTTTGTCTGCTGGTTTTTCTTATCCCAATCATGTCCATTAAGAAGTATAACCTATGCGTAGAAGTAAGTAAATATGGTAGTAGTGATAATAATGTGATATCATTGAGAAGTCTCTCTTGATTCGATGAGATACCTCAGACTCCACGGAAAAGTGATGTCCTGCTCAGAGCCCACAGATATGAATCTATCTCACTAAACTGTCCTCACTTGCTTTAAACCATGAGCTTCATTCACTGACTTGGCCCTTGTTGACTGTAACAGTCTTGGTGAATCCCTTTGCCTTGCACACGATTCATTCTCTCCAAGCTTTGATCTTAACCTGCTTCCCTGTTGGGTTGTCGTGACTGCCGCTTGGCTCTCAGTGCACACAGGGCCCCCAGGCAGCATCCTCTCTTGTTAGGAGCACAGCCATTCCAAGTCAGGCAGAGCTAGGTTCAAGTCTTGGGTCCACCACACAGCAGCTGCATGACATTACGTGGGGTAGTCAGAGTTGGGGACCCAGTTTACTCATCATGGAAATAATGATCGCACCTATCCAAGAGGGCGGTTGTGAGGGTTAAATTAGATGGTGTATGTAAAGCAGTGCCTGGGATGTAGCAGTGCCTGGGATGTAGCAGACACTGAATAAAAGTTAGTATTATCGTAATCTGAACTTGTGGACAGGATCCAGACCGCATCCTTTAATGGGTGACAAGCAATATTTGAAGAAATTGAGCTTAAACATAAAGTATAAGTGAATGTTGTAGTTGGTTCCTCTAAGCCTGCCCACTCACTCAGCGCGTGTTTATTCAGGGCCTACAGACTGCTGGTTGCTGTGGTAGGTTAATAAGAAGAATCTTCTAATAAGGAGCTGACAACATATTGGAAGAAACAGACCCATACAAACAAAATAACAATCCGTACAACAATTCTTTTTTGCTAGCTAAACGAAGATCGGAGGGGATGTACCGATGTTATAAAGTGTCCTTGGGAAACCTTTGCTTGGAAAGACCTACGTGAGCTAATGGCCCCCGGAACACTGGCAGCTTTGGAGGCAGCTTTGAAGACAAGCTCAGGAAGGCTAAGGAAGGGGGCATGGCTTCTCTGGGGCCTGGCCTCAAAAGGCACCCCCAAACCCCAAAAATCCAGGGCCAGGGAATGCCTGTCAACATAGTTGCTATGACAGAGTTACCCACACACCTCAGACAGGCAACCACCAAGGCGTAAGCCAAATCCCCCCTTTGAATTGACTTCTCGTCGCATCTTTCCACAGGGCATGGGCAGCAATGGCAGGGGCCTGGGACGCTGCTTTCCTTTCCACTGTTGTTTACAAAATCAAACAGAGAAGAAGCATCACTGCTCTCAAACTAGTCTCCTCCTCCTCAGTCCAAAGGATTCGAGCATCGGGTCCATCAGATCCAAGCAAATCGCTCTGTATATTCTCTTGAACAAAGAGCATCTGTGATCGGCGACATACGCGTTTCGGTTACAGGGTAAAGGAGACTGTGTCACAGCCATAGTGGGAGCTGTTTTCTTCCTTCTCTTTTTCTTTTCTTTCCTTTGTTTTTTGGGTTTTTTTAACACCTTTTTTTTAACGTCTTTATTGGAGTATAATTGCTTTACAATGGCGTGTTAGTTTCTGCTTTATAACAAAGTGAATCAGCTATACATATACATATATCCCCATATCCCCTCCCTCTTGCATCTCCCTCCCACCGTCCCTATCCCACCCCTCTAGGTGGTCACAAAGCACCGAGCTGATCTCCCTGTGCTATCCGGCTGCTTCCCACTAGCTATCTATTTTACATTTGGTAGTGTATATATGTCCATGCCACTCTCTCACTTCGTCCCAGCTTCCCCTTCCCCCTCCCTGTGTCCTCAAGTCCATTCTCTATGTCTGTGTCTTTATTCCTGTCCTGCCCCTAGGTTCTTCAGAACCTTTTTTTTCTTTTTTAGATTCCGTATATATGTGTTAGCATACGGTATTTGTTTATCTCTTTCTGACTGACTTCTCTCTGTATGACAGACTCTAGGTCCATCCACCTTAAACGCCTTTTTTAAAAGCAGCAGAAAAGGCTCTCCTTTAGAGCACATTTCCTGGTTCGAGGGAGGGTTGAATAAGCAAATGACAACACCACCAATCAGCCCTTTGCTTACAGCCTGCGGAGTCAATCTGCCCCCTGGCTGTGGAGCTACCAACCAGCAAAGGCAAACTAATTAGACACAGACAAGCACTTAGGCAATCACACCTTGCGAATGTAAGCGTCCTCCTGTCATTTGGCAAGTCTCTCAGCTGCCTCTGAGCGGGAGACAACAAATCCCCTGCAAACAAGTTCCTCGCTCTCCCGTTAGTGAGACCTAACGGATCACAATGGCTGGAGGTGAAAGGTGGCAGTCTCGTCAGGTAATGACATCTCTCCAACAGCCCATATTAAAACAGCCGCACTTGTTTAGACTAGCCTATTTGCACCTACCTACAGAGGGCCTTTTTAATGTAATTATTAGCCTCTGCCGCCCTGCTTAGGATTTGAAAATATCGTTCATTTTCATCTTGCTTCAGCTACCGCTGCTATCTCCTGTTCCGTCTCAGGCACCTCATCTTCCCACAACTAAGTGCAGAAAACAGGCAGGAACCAAAAGAGCTGAATTAACAAGAACAAGTTGGCAGGTGAGCTACGTGACAAAAAGAAAATCAACAACAACAACAAAGAGATTTGACAGTATATTCTAATCACTACCTGTAGTTGGAAATCTTGAAAAAATTTAAATGACTTTTCTCAGAGACACCGAAACGCTATCGCAATAACTGACCAAACCCAGAGATGAAAAAGCAAAGAGGTTGGAAAAACAATAGCATGCAGCCAATAAACAACTGTATGTGCTTTAAAAAACAGAAGGAGGCTAGAATCTATTGACAGGCTGGCTCAGGAGTTCTGATAACTGTTCATCATAGTACAGAATTTGGCCTTTGACATTTTAAGTAGCTGGAAGGGATGGTCCCACGTGACCTCACTCTGTGTTATACAAACACATGCATCACCATGTAAAAGTTTGGCTGATACATTATAGACCCGTAGGTCAAAGACCAGAATTTATAAGTCCCCCGGATGGTTTCCATCTCCACTTCTAAGTATCCAGGTCACACTCGGGCAGAGCAGGAAGCAGTTCATCAACCCACTATTAATTGTCAAATATCTGCCTTTGCTTGGAGCTGTGCTCACTTAAAAATGAAGCAGTTGACTTTCTGTCCAGATGGTTTTTAGTCTTCCTCCTCACACCTTACTGGGGCTCCAGTTACACTCTAGATTACGGCGATTGCTTATGAATGGCTATAAACAGGGACGAAGTTTTAAAGGACACTAGTTTAGACTGTTATTGATGAGAGACTTTTGTATAAAGGAAAGTGCATCTTCCTATTTTCTTCCTATATTTTTTCCCTTTGTCTCTTCACCTTTATCTTCTTCCTTCACTGTCCCCCAGTGGAAAAGGCAGATTTTATAGAAGTCAGTTTTCAAGAGAGTCATCAGGGCTACAGCGGTTCCAAACACAAGGAACAGCCTGGGATAAATCTCCAATGGAGAAAAAAAGACCACCGGTAAACAGAGTGGTTAGAAGGGAGCATTTATTTCACATTTATTAACCTACCACTTGGTGCTAGGGACTGTGTGGGTAATTGGGGTAAAAGAAAAATGAGAAACGGGGAATTCCCTGGCAGTCCAGTGGTTAGGAGTCTGCGCTTTCACTGCCAGGGCCCTGAGTTCAATCCCTGGTCGGGGAACTAAGATCCCGCAAGCCTCGCGGGGGCCAAAACAAAAAAAGAAAAACAAGAAACAGCCCCTGATGCAATGTACTGAGGAAGAGGGGGCTAACAGCAATGAATTAATTAATTGGTCCTCTTAATTAACTAAGAGGATTCCATCCTTAATCTTCTGATTCCAAATCGGATGCATGCCTAGCAGTGCATCGACCACACTGTCAGTGAGAGATTCAGAATTACCATCAAGAGATTGCTGCTCAAAACTAAAATGAGGACACAAATTCACACTTAAAACAACAGCTGAGAGGAGTTTAAAGAGAAATGGCATTGTTTTTTCTAGTAAAAGACGATTTTAACAAAAGCACTTACAGAGGAAAATACAAGAAATAAGATCAGAGTATTGCTTTGCTCTCTCTGACTCTCTTTTCAAAGCAGGGGACAGAGGATTTCAGTACCAAGGTGGGGACACAAAGCTGTGCTTGTGACGCCCACCCACTGTGTATGCCTGTAAAGCTTTAGGGCTGAACGCTCACACCCCCAGAATGGGCCCAGATCACTTCAACCATTCACTGGAAAACCCCACCATAGGGGTCAGAGGCCACAAGCCACCAGGGCCCCAAAGGTTCAGGAAACCACAGAGTGGAGGAAGAGACACTCTGTTGATGGGACTCTGCAGGAAGCCGTTCCCCGACGTTCTTGGAGTGAGCAGGCAAGGCCAGGGACGTGGGAGCAACACAGAAGACGGTATCCTGCAGGCGGAGAAAGCTTCGGCCTTGATTCATTCATCAATTATTCCGAGGAAGCCACCACCCAACCCTAGCCGGGAGTCCAGGCTGCTGCCCTAGCTTCACCCGGCCTTTGCAAGCATCAGATAATCAACCAAAGGGCCGCCTGGCCTCAGGAACCTATTCAGAGCAAGTGCCAAGGCCTGTGTGGGTCAGTCCCAGTCAGCCCCTTGTCCACAGCATCTAATCCTGAATTTGCAGCTATGACCAGAGAAGCAGCGAACGCCTATGATGAGGGCAGAAAAGAAGACTTTGTTCATGGTACATTGCTTCCAAAAGCAGGTTAGCACAATCTCTTTTAGAAACATTTCCATCAAAAAGCCACTTAAAAGTGCCACTGCCTAAGCAAGGGTTACAAACCCAAATTCCTTTGGGGCCCAGGCATATGACTTAGTTGTGTGAATCAGTGGGGTACAGTCACAGGGAGTGGTACGAGCTGGTGAGAGTTCTCCTGGCGCATCTACAGCTAGTGTCTGTGCCATGGCTTAAAGGGTTAACCTTGCCTATCTCTAAAACACAGGTATTTGAAATGATATATTCCCAGAAGTCTCTATGATGCTCAAACTTGGCCAGACTCTAATTATAAAAGATGTACTAGGATCAGTTGCCAGGGTACTCCGTATATTTTTAACTTTTCCCCTTCTGAGAGCAGTAGGAAATACCAGTGGCAACTGCTTGACCTAAATGACGCTATGATTTCGGCAGGAAAAGGTGGTCTCAACTGAGAAGTAAGATGAAATTATGCAGTATCCAGGGCTCCATATGGCCCCTCAGTCAGAGGTACCATTAGAGTACATCAAATGCATTACCTTCTCTCAAAGAGCTGGCTGGGGGCCTTCTCATTCCATCTGACCACCTGTCCCCCTTCCTTCTCTGTCGCAGACTCCTTCCTCTCTTCCTACTGCACAGTGCCAGCAAGCTCGGCTACTGCCGGTCACAGCGGAGACGGGGGAGGTGATGAGGTATCCGGGGACCACTGACGACCGCGGCCTGGCACCCCTCAGCTCGCTCTAAGACTAGAGACGAGTCAGCTCTCCCTCTGGGAGAGGGTCTGAAAGAGTCAATGGTTCGGAATCCATGAAGCTCTTTAAAGATGGGAGAAGCCAGGCCTATAAATATATGGGCAGGGTTTCTGGGTTTCTGGATTCCCCAGGCCCATTGGAGTCGTTTGCAATGCAAAGCAGGGTACTTCACAGTTGGTTCGTGGCCGGGTGGAAATATTTTGCATCTGATTGTAAACTCATGTTTGGAAGACCGAAAAATCCTCTTGTTAAAACACAGTAATAGATAGCTAGTGGGAAGCAGCCACATAGCACAGGGAGACCAGCTCGGTGCTTTGTGACCACCTAGAGGGGTGGGATAGGGAGGGTGGGAGGGAGGGAGAGGCAAGAGGGAAGAGATATGGGAACATATGTATATGTATAACTGATTCACTTTGTTATAAAGCAGAAACTAACACACCATTGTAAAGCAATTATACTCCAATAAAGATGTAAAAACAAAAAACCAAAAAACACAGTAACTTGGGAATGAGAAACTGAGTGTGGACAGAAAAGACAAAAAAAAAAAAAAATAGAAAACAACCCACACCACCCTCCTCTTAACTGCCTGGAATCAATGATGGCTTTCGGCACAACTTTCTGCAGCACTATCCTCAATGTCCAAACTGAAGACAGTCATGCTCTGCTTTTATATCATGACCCCTCCCTCATTTCCATTCATTATTTCTTCCCAAGGAAGCTCGATGAATAAACATGTCACTCCTAGAGCCTGCCTTTCCCCAGCAGCACAGTGCGAGGCCAGCCTTCATGCTCACAGAGAGACAAGGCAGAGCTCTTCACGGTGTGTGGCACCCAGGATTGTCGGGTCCTGGTTGGAACTGAAGAATGGAATTACCTTTTTCTCTGAGATAGCTCAGTATAGGAAAAGAAAAATTCTAATCAAAACTGTCTTCATGCTTTTGAAAACTCTACCTCCTATTAAATGTGCTTAGCACGGTTCTAGACCCATAGAGTAAGTGCTCAACAAATATTGTTCACTGATTAATGATGAAGCCTCCTCTCCCAGCCCATGTCCAGAATGTCTCTGCATGGTTCTCCTTAAAGGCTTTCCTGCTGCCCAAGAATACCCTGCTTCAGAAACCCCTGCTTTAAGGTGAAATCACACCAAGAAGAAACACCTGCCCAGCAAGGAGCCAACAGAAGGCATCCCTCGGAAATGGCCAGAGGCACTTGAAAGCTCAATTTCACGTTTGTCAGTAACTTCACTTTTTTTAAAGATGAATCATTGATGGGGAAAGAAAACCTCAACTTACTCTGAATTCACCTACCACCCCTCCTGGCTAGGGGAGATGTGGGACCTCCCTCACATGTAGGAGTTTGAGTTTCACATTCTATGGTTTTCACTTCCATTGCCAGCTCTTCATTGTCACCAATTAACGGTTGTGTTCAGTGATACTATCAGTTCACCCTTCTGTTTTCCAGACTCTTGTGGTCATTTAGGAAGTGGGGTGTTTGCCTGTATTATATGGTGGCAATAGGAAAATGCAAAAGTAACTATTAACAAGGTATGGTTAGGGCTGAAATCTTTTACTTTAGATGTTTACATTTTCTTTTCAAGTGGAATGGCCTCTCTTGTGTCTCTACCATATATTGCATTTCAAATTATTGACACTGTAACCATCTCCCCAGGCCCTTCTTAAATGCCGTGTCCTCCACAGTCTTGATTCTCCACCAGATGTGACCTCTTCCTCCCACCGTGGTGTCCGGCTGCCTAGGATCTGATGCTGGCCCTGCATGTTCTTGGCTGTGGGCCCTAAAAAGGTTATTTCAATTCAGCGTGCCCCGTTTCCTCATCTGCAAATTGCAGAGAATAACACAGCCTACCTCAAAGGGCTGTGAGACTCAAATAATCCAATTCATGACAAAAGCTTAGGAAAGTGTCTGGCAGGTATAAACATTTAACTTAAGCTAAGGGCTATTATTAGTTACTAGCTGTGAACTAACAGAACTTTTATTTCTCTAAAAGATCTTGCCTTTTTCCCTTATATGTGTGGTATCTTGCCAGTCTACCTCTTCCCACTCTTCTTAGATGTTTAAAGAGGGCTCTCATTTCTCCCAGCCAGGAGAGGAAGCTCAGGGCAAGTTGAAGTTCTCCACTATAGCCTAAGGTGCTTGGGAGCAAGAAAAATGCTGTTTCATTTCTGTAACTGGTTCATATATATATATATATATATATATATATATATATATATCTATCTATCTATATATATAACAAGTACCTATTGAAATTAAGCACATAAGGTTTACATAGTGCCTAACATATGCTAAGTTCTAAGAATATATTTATCAAATTTTGTTGACATCATCTCATACCAAGAGGAAGGATCCAAAGTATATATCTTTGAAAGTATCCACATCCAATTGAGAAGTGAGACATAACACAGTCAGATTTTGCCTTTCAGTAAACTGACAAGACTGAAAAAGTCTGACAGCACGCAAAAACTTTTCCCAACATGCAGAGCTGTCATCGGTACTTCCCCACCTTCCCAGTGACATACAAATGCTGAAGCAAATGCCAGAAACATTGGTGACCAGATCAAGTGCCCTGTCCATAGTTAGCAGTTACTATATTTATTTTCACGCTGAGCTGCTGTCAGCTCATTCCTTTCAGATCCACGGCTATACTGTGAGAGAAGATTTCGAGCCTTCATTAGTTGGCTTGCAATATCTGTTTTCAGAATGCAAGGTAAATCTAATAGTTTTCTTTCTTTAATGTCCCTAGACTTTCTCTTTAGTCAGCATAAACCTTTCTTACCTCCTTTTCTGCTTTAATCTATTCTCATTTTTCCCCCAAGAACTCCTTTCATCAATCTCTTCTTCCTGGTGTTCCCACTCTGGTTCTTGGTCACTTTAAGCTGCTCTGGTCATCTTCTAAAGAGAAAAATCTTCTGGGTGCCTCCGTGTGAACATCCAGGAAGTTCTTTGGAATGTGATCCATTTGTCAGTCAGGTCCTGGTGGGGAGTAGAAGACCCACTCAGATGGGATTCTGAAGAAATGTAAGGAAGGGCTATCCACAGAGCAGGATCAGGGGATCTAGGGAGGGGTATTGAGGTGCCCAGGACCAGAAACACTGGGAAGCCATTGCCACCATGGGGCTGAAGAGGGATGGGAAGGAAATAGCATTACTGGAGCTTGTGTGAGCTGGAGCCACAAAAGAGGACCAGCCTGCAGGATCTGTAGTCTAGAAGGATGTAGCTCTACTAGGCAGGGAGGCAGGTGTCCAAACCAAGGTATCAGCCGCCCGGAGCCCAGTGCAGTGAAGAATAGGACAGAGAATGAATCTCACGGGTGAGGTGGGGAAGGGCAAGCAGAGAAGAACCAGCACAACGTATGTGAAAGTGCACATATCCAAACCTGTAAATGCAACTCCACCCGGACACCTGCACACCATAGGAAAACTCCATCCACGCAACACTCTTTCCAGAGATGTCTAAGGAGCTTCCTACTTATTTGACTCTAACTGGTCTTTATTGGTAGTACTAGAAAAGAGAGGTCATTTTAATTTCTAAAGAAGGAAAGTAGCATATCCCCACCCTTGAAGGTGATTCTCTCAGATGCTCCTAAGATTTGTGCAACATCCCTCTCTTTTGGTTGCAGAAATATGTTAAGGAAGAAAAATTTCCATTTCCCACTTAATCATTCCTGGACTAAAAATAGCAATGAATGAAGTATCCACAGATTGTGCTTATTCCTTGCAGATCCATAGCTATATTGTAGGCTTTTTTTTTTAAGTTTATGTGTTTCAATTCTAGGTGTAATGCAATGGTCTCAACCCTGGGTACTCATCAGCATCAGCTTCAGAACTTGTACCTAGTACAGAATCCTGTGACCTACCCCAGAGATTCTCAATTGAGAATCATCAATTTAAAATGGTGAATGCATTACTAGGAAGCTCTACATAGAGATTTTATCCAGACCTCTTTGATCTATCAGTAAAGTTTAACATCATTCTGCTATGTTTTTTAAAGATTTCCCAAGTTGCTCCCAAGATAATTTATTATTTGGGAATATCTACCCAAGGGAAATAGAAGTCAACTTTCACATAATTTCATGCTCTTAAAAAGAAATGAATTTAATTAAAATTGAGCCTTTTCAAAGACAAAATTAAAACTAGTTTGTGGTTTAAGGGTGAGACTGTGGCATTTCTTTGAAAGTTAAAATGGACTGACTAAAACTTGCCTGTATTGTCATCCAAGCCCAGCTCAAATCCCTGCAGGGAATAACCAGTGCAATGTAGGTGATAAAACACCAAACCTTCATTCCTCAACATCTCCAATAGGCAGTCTTGCCATCCACCCAATCTAAAGTATTCCACTCATATCACCTCTTCGGTTTCTGTTTGCTTGTTTGTTTGCTTGTTCACTTTAGCATATCTCATCTTCTAGATTTTTAAAAGCACTTATTTGTATACACGTCGTACGTGAACATTTTGAAGTTAAAGACTGTGTCCTGTTCGTTTCTACGTCATAACCCACAGTACTAGTCCATCTAGGTGTTCACTGTATATCTGTTGAATTAATGTATTACTTTGAAAACAAATGTATTTCTTTATGAAAAAAATGTGCCTGGTATTAATGATGCTTTACATTGACATACACCTTTTCCCATCCCAGCCTATCGTGCCAGCCTCAACTCTTCTACTCCAGGCGCAAACAAAGATGAAAATCTAGATCTCAGATCCAAAGAGATTGTGCTCGAGTTAAACACTGAAGGCACCTAATGGGTTTCATATCCAAAACTTCAGAAAACACTCTTTTTCAGAAAAATGTTTATACCTATTCAGTGGACTTTCTTGAATTTAGTTTGATTTATTGATTTTCTGTTATTATTGAACCTCTCTGCAGGTCTCTCCTGATGGATAATAGGTATCCCTCATTTATTTTTATTCTAAGTCATTTTTAATGAAAGTTTAAAGCCAACTACAAAATGGAGAATATCATTTTTTAAAAAAGAACTACAGATAATATTTGATACCCAGGAAATCATACACGTGATGAAAAAGGACCGGAACTGATAAATTTTACTGCAACTAGGCACAAACCCAAGACCTGTCACACCAGCTGGTCATTCTTGCTTTAGCCATTAAAAGTGACCTTTTTTGTGGTTAACAACAGAAATGTCGGTCAATCAGGCACAGCTGTAGGTCTGGGCTTGGAGCCCACTCTCAACCTTACCCCCTCTCTCTCTTTCCCCCAGGCTAGGATGGAATGAAAGGGTCAGGATCGGCAGTAGGCAAAGAGGAAGGAAACCAAGATGCTTAAACCCAGATGAGAGACTGACTGCTGCAGCATCTCAGGTCCTATCCCATTAGGTAAAGTTTAACCTCTACAAAGCAGGTCACTTGGCAAAAATGGATGGAAAATACAAACTTCAGGTTGAAAGACCGGGAGGAGGCAAGGGGAGATGCTCCGCTGCATATGGCGCTCCATTAATAGGTATCACACTCCATAATGGGAACATTTTTATACAAATGTGTTCTTTGGAATCCAGCCAAGAGCAGGGCACCCTAGTGAAATCACAATGCACAGCTAATCAGCTATTTTTGGTGAATTTGGCACTAGAGACTAATATAACCAATTTGTCCCCAAAATGTTAAATCATTTAGCGCTTCTTTGGAGGTGCTAAGTGCATCTAGAACTTTTCGGGGCTGTCAGTAAAAATTAGAGACTACTCAAAAGGCTTCAGTCTTGGCTTGCAGTCCTTTATCCCTGGAGTAGAGGGCTGCTGGGCACCTGAGGATACTCCAAGCAAAGCCCGCTAGCTGCAGGAAGCAAGTGGTCAAGCTGAGCCTGACTAATGAGAGACTAAGGAGATTTTGAGCACTCCTTACAGGCCATGCTGTCAACCCATGCCTCCACTATGATCACCCAATCATCTTCTCATCCTCCCCACACTCTGCCATCCACTAATTTCCTTTCACGGCACTGCCATTCTCCCAGGTCCATAATGTTAGGACTTTGACTCCTCCAACACACTTACCATTTCCCCTTATACTTCCCCTCCATTCCCTTTAAACCAGCTCTCAGCCCTCCACCCCTGGATTTCTAAAACTACCTGCTGGAACTCCCTTCCACCAGCCACCCTCACTTCCAGCCATACTGCATATTGATGGAAGATGAATCTTCATTAACTAACACTCTCAAAAACTTACTCATCTATTTGGAAACTTTCAATGGTTCCCCAGTACCCACCGTGTCAAGTCTGGACTCAGCTGCCTGACTATCAAAGCCCTTTATAAGATGACCCCATTCAACCAAGATAGCCTCATTTTCCCACAAGCTGTCTTACTCTGCTTGGCTCAAGATAATTGTTAACCATTTTTGAATAAATAAATCCCTGCTACTGCTCACCCTGGAGCCCACCCTGGGTGAGTAAGTTGCCCAGAGCTGCCCGTGTGAGAAAAAGTAAAATCCAAAGGCAAAACCTGTAATTTAAAGCATCTGCTTTTGCAAATTACATTTTAGAGGTTAAGAAATGCTATTCATTTTCTTGGTCTATGACCCACTCACCCTATTCCCACAAAAAAAGCCCCTCTTCCCATGAAGCCAAATTTGGTGCAAATCTATCAAATTATTTCTTATGCTGCAATAACAAATAAAAGCAATTTTATTGTGATGACCAATTGCCCAACACATGTGTTCTGCTCCCCTTAGAGTGGTTTCATGTTCCATGAACACCTGCATTCATGCCTCCTCTTTGCCTTCACATCTGCTTTGCTCTTCTCGGCATGCTCCCTTCTCCCCACTTCATCCATCCAAATCTCATTCTGTATGGCTTAGTCCTAGCTCCGAGTTCCACCTCCTCAAGTAGGGCTGCCCTAACTAAATACCTGGTTCTCCAGTATTTTATCCTTGAAAACAGTATACTATGCCATTTTATATGAGGGACTTGAGCATCTGCAGGTTTTAGTATTCCTGAGAGTCCTGGAACCAATCCCCCAGGGATATGAGGGACAACTGTTTATACAATAGTACTCACTACTAAAAGTAAGTATTCTTTCTAGCACTGATTGAGGATCACTTCATGGGAGTCATTCTTGCTTCTAATGCTATGGTTACAGTAGGTGCCAGATAAATACCTTTCGATTGATTGATACATTCATGCTTTAATTCCTTCCCTATAGTGCCTAAAGTTTTTCCCTAATTCTTTCCCTATAGTGCCTAAAGTTGTGCTGAGCATATAGCAGGGGCTCAAAAATTCTAGTTAATCAATAATTAGACACTTTCATGGAGCATTTTTTAGTCTACTTCAGATATCAAGCTGGAACATTCTCTAATCTAACAGTACGGCCACCATGCTAGAGAAGACTAGCCATCCTACAAAAATATGTGTGCCCCCTTCCATCATATAGAGTTGTCTCTGAGAAGCAGTTGCCCAGGCAGGCATGACATTTCCCAGCCTCCTTGCATCTAAGTGAAGCCATATAAGTAGTGTTCAGCAATGGAATGTTGAAGATCATTTCTGGGCTAACGTGGCTAAGAAGTGGATGTGCCTTCTCCATCTTCCCTCCTCCCAGCTGCCACCTGGATGCAGATCTCTTGAGGCTGTAGAGGATGGTGGAGCCAGATGTTGGAAAGAACTGGGTCCCTGAATCACCACCTGGAGGAAACTTCCTGACAACTGCATTGGGCTGTTACATACAGGAGAAATATACTTTTATTGTGTTTAGTTACTGAAAATCTGAGGCTTGTCACAGTTAACTAATCCACTTAACTGCCTCTGATTGAGTGAAATAACACGTCACTCTCACTGGAAAAACTATAATAAAAAAAAGACAGACAATTAAAGTGGAGACAATCCAAGTATCCATTAACTGGTGAATAGATAAACAAAACTGGATTGTGGTGAAGGTTGCACAAGTCTATAAATTTACAAAACATCACTGCCCCCAAACAGGTGAATTTTATGATATGCAAATTATACCTCAACAAAGTTATTTTAAACAAAGAATAAATGATAGTGTTTTATGTGTACAGATGTGACTAATACCACTACAATGATAACATACATTTATGTGTTGCCATGTGACAGGCAGTGGCCCATCACTTTATACATGTTAGCTATGTATATATTTAATCATCACAATAATGCTACTGGTAGACACTATAATTATCCCTATTTTGCAGATGAGAAACCTGAGGCACAGAGAAGTTAAATAACTTGTCCAGTGTCACATACCTGAGAAATGGTTGATCTGCACGTTTTACTCCCCTCTATGTTCAAAAGGACCCGGATCCACAGAGAGGAGTAGAATGAAGATAAGCAAGGCTTGCTTTTGATTACATATAATTGTATTGCCATAAAATCCTACCTTTCCATAGTAGTGTTTAGACAGAAATGTCAGTTTTACCGAGTGAAAATGATGGGAAAGAAGAATCGAATGATAGTTTTGGGCTTTTATATAATCTTGGTTCTCATGTGTTACTTAGGGAAAAAGAATAAGCAATCCAAACATTGCTTATTTCTCATAATTATTTGAATTAAGTTGTACATCTTTTTGATATAGCAAATGCTGTGATTTGACAATTTCATTTTCTCCCAATATCTGCAGTAAACTCAGGCTTGTGTCATACTGTACTGCACATTACCAAATCACAATGTAGTCAACCCAAGCTAAGTCACATGAGTGACATAATGTGAGTGAAGAGACAGGGTCTCGCCTTTAAAACAAAGAAAAAGATAGATATTTAAGACTTAATTCTGCTAAGGGATGCTTAACCAAAATTTACAGTTGACTGAAATGTTTAAATTCTGACATTATTGAAGATAACTTGTGTGAGCCAAAGATAAGATTTCTGGGCTTCCCTGGTGGCGCAGTGGTTGAGAATGTGCCTGCTAATGCAGGGGACACGGGTTCGAGCCCTGGTCTGGGATGATTCCACATGCTGCGGAGCAACTAGGCCCGTGAGCCACAACTACTGAGCCTGCGCGTCTGGAGCCTGTGCTCCGCAACAAGAGAGGCCGCGACAGTGAGAGGCCCGCGCACCGCGATGAAGAGTGGCCCCCGCTTGCCACAACTAGAGAAAGCCCTCTCACAGAAACGAAGACCCAACACAGCAAAAATAAATTAATTAATTAATAAACTCCTACCCCCAACATCTTAAAAAAAAATTAAAAAAAAAAAAAGATAAGATTTCTTTCCCTCTTCCAACCTCTTTTCTCATCCTACCCTCCAGATTACAGGTACAAGCTCTTTTGAGCTGAGGCTGAATCAATCATTTCATTTCTTCATTACAATTCTTAAGACAATCTCAGCAAACAAAAAATGGTGACTTGCTGATGTTTAATTATTGATGTGGCCTTTTTAAAACACATTTGGTTCTCAGAACTGTGCTGCATTTCTCATTGGTTCCCATTCTGTTTGTTCTTGGCCTCTGCGTTCCCTTTCGATGTTCTGCAGGTTAGCAAGTTGCTGCATCGTCTACTTTTGAAATGTGTCTTTAGGCATGCTTTTGTTTGACAAGGAATGCCAAGCCTGAGCTGACAAAGTCTGTTTGAAAATCTTTTTCCAGGTATTCAAGATCAGTGAGCCTGTTCAATGTATACTGTGATTAGAATTTTTCTTCAGATATTTATATCAACATTTCAGTTTTAGGGAGAGATGTTTTCTGAGCTTACCTGTCAGACAGAAACTTATAAAAGGTAAGGAACTCTATCATTTATATATTCAAATGCAGAAATACGTTTGTGGTAGAGCTGACATCCTCCCCCCTCGCCCCTCCCACCCCCCATGTGACTAAAAAGAAAGGAGGCAGGTTACAAGCATGCAGTCACCACTCCTCCCACAGGCTGGAACAAACTCCTCCTTAGGAGTTCTGGTCCTCAGTTATGGGATTTCAAGACTTAACTTGGAAAGATTTCGGAGGTTTTTATCATAAGAGCTCATTTCCTTCATGCTTTCCCTTTGAGGGTAAGGAAAATGGGGGCAATAGTGAGAGAAAATCCAGCTAGTGAAGAAAAGTTTGCCTCTATAAACTTACGTACTAAGAATATGATCTGCCAATAGAAGTTTTTAAATATCTAGTTTTTTTAATCTAAGACATTGAATATTCAATTCGGTTCAACAAATATTCATTTTATTCCCCAGATGTCTTTAAAAGTACAATACATTTTACCTTACAAATATAGAAGATATAATTTCACAATATAAATCTATTTTAAAAAGCTACTTCTTTTTGGAAAATAAAGCTTAGCATATTACAAGGAAGGGAAGTCACCTTGGCTACCAGTTAGTTATTTAGACCCCACCAGCCAGGCTTACACTAATTGGCTATAAGAAAAGACTGCAAAGAGCAGTATAATAAAAAATTAGAGTGGAAGGCAGTATCAGCTTACGAGATGGAATAATTCTTAAGAATCTTGGTAGAACCATGCAGAAGAATTAGCTTCAAATGTGGCTTACTGAGGGATTAAATCTATTAATTAAAGCAGGCCCCGGAGGTTGCCCACCCGAAAACACCTCCTTAAACTTTCCAGTTAGTGGGAGGAGCGAATAGAACATTCCACAGTTCCTAAGATTCCACAGTTCCTAACATATGTGCCACAATTCAGATGTTAACTAACTCTGATTGATCTTCTCCCCAGTTTAAAAAAAAATAGACTATACTGAAATACATTTGTCTCTGTTAAGCTATATTTTATTAGTCAACCATTTCATTGAAAAATATTTATTGATCACTCACTATGCACTAAGCACATTTCCAGTACTCGGGATATAACTGCAAACAGCACATCTCTGAACAGTCCCTGAGTTACAGTCCAGCAAAGGCAGAAAAAGAATCAGATTTTGCTCTCAACAAGGTCAAAAACAAAGAACTTAAAGATCCCAACATGTAAATAATAATAATAATATCAGCCATTTAAAATTCTTTGCAGAATGAGATGAATAAACAGATAGTTAAAGTTTGAGATCAAATGCAGATTTCTAGAAAAAAAAAAAAGAGCGTCTTCGACAATGTTTTTATGTTGTACAATCCATCATTTCTTCCCAGGGCAACATCGACATGACTATGTTCCTTTCTCGATAGAGTCTTCTATCAAGAAGAACAAGCTCGGGCTTCCCTGCTGGCGCAGTGGTTGAGAGTCCGCCTGCCGATGCAGGGGACATGGGTTCGTGCCCCGGTCCGGGAGGAACCCACATGCCGCGGAACGGCTGGGCCCGTGAGCCATGGTCGCTGAGCCTGCGCGTCCGGAGCCTGTGCTCCGCAACGGGAGAGGCCACAACAGTGAGAGGCCCGCGTACCGCAAAAAAAAAAAAGAAGAACAAGTTCCTATACCACCTGATTCTGCCACTACAATGTATGAATGCAAGACACTTTTCCATTAAACAACACCGAGGATTGGTAAATCTTTCTTGTTTTCAAGTGCTAACCTATGATAGTAATGGACATCAATTCACCTTTCTAAATTCAACAGAGGAGGGTGAGGGGCAGAGGCAGAAGGAGAGCTTATGGAAGCAGGTTACACTTTACTG
This sequence comes from Delphinus delphis, assembly GCF_949987515.2. Lineage (NCBI taxonomy): Eukaryota > Metazoa > Chordata > Mammalia > Artiodactyla > Delphinidae > Delphinus > Delphinus delphis. The sequence goes on along the minus strand of NC_082683.1, from coordinate 78,794,473 downwards.
AGGTCTGACTGCCAGAGCCTCGCTGTGATGCAGGTCCCAGAAAGTACTGGTTCTATGTGATGATCTGATCTTAACCTGAGGCACTTTCTACACACCTAAAAGAGAAAGAGGATGAAAAGGCATGCCTATTATGTGGTTAAATGGCTCATTTTCACACCAGACTGGTTGTGATGAGTACCACCTCTGATGGATAGTGGATCCCAATGTTCCCCTCCAGCCACTGAAGATGAATGGCAAGAAAGAGGATATTTTTCTTTGTGCTTATTCATGGTTAGTTTGGGTAATTTGGCGCAGCTGTTTGAGTCTTTCCCGTAGAAAAGAGCTAAACCCATGCCAGATACCTGGAGTGTTGCTTCAAGAAATGCTGCAAGATCATCCCTGTGATGTGGCCAGAGAAAGTGTCAGAATCTGTCCAAGCGAAATGAGACAGAAAAAAATCAATGTCATTTTAAGATGGAGGAGTATATACATCCTATGCATTTCATTTTGCATTTCTGCTAGCTTTAACCGGACACATTATACCGAATCTCTTGTTTTTCTGCAGAAATTCTAGAGTTATCCATGAATCCCCAAGATGAGAATATCTAATACGCTGGGGGAGGTGTTACTATGCTCACAAATTCAAATGATAAGAACAAATTGGGCTTTGCAAAACATGTATAAAACCAACATACATGTTAATGCCCATGGCCGACCAGCTTAAGATAGAAGGCCCCAGAGAGAAACACTTCAGAATTCCATAACTACACCTACTTCAGGGCTTGTTTCAGGAATGAAGAGTAGATAATCATTTTTTTCGAATGCATAGGAAGTGAGCAGGGAATTTGAAAGGTGAGGGAGGGAGTATTCTTATTGAGGATGAAATGGAAATTATTTACCCTGGCAGTCCTCATTATCCGGTTGATTTCCATCCAGCTGACACTAAGAGGTCCTCTTATTCCCCGCCCACCTCTTACAATTTTCTATTCCCTTTGATTTCGTGACAAAAATTTGCAAGTCTGAAACTTATATTTCACCTGAAATATTAATATTCAAGCTCCAGGTATTAAAAGGAGGAATAGGGAAAGCCCTCACTTTCAAATCCACAGTCAATGCTTTAGTACATACGAGAAGTCTGACAAGCAGATTTGCATGTCCGATTATCAATGCGTTATCAACGTTTACCAACATTGCTTTCATTGGTTTTTTTCTAGTGCAGTTATTTCACGCAAAATTCTGAATTCATGTCAAGACAGAAGTAAGACCTACATTTTTTAAGTGTGCCAGACATGCAGAGAAAACTAAAGCCTAATTAATTTTTCTTTTTTTTATGAGACTAGAAATACATTGTGTTTGTGGTCTATTGTGGGGAACAGACCTTCCTGAAAAGGAAGATATCTCTGAGACCAGAAATATTCTCAGGGCATGGAGAGGAAAATCCATTAAAGAGTTTAATTCTGCTAAAATAAGATCCCTAGCTGCCTTGTGCCCGAGGCAACTCATGCTAAGGGTGCAATTTGAGAACTTGATTAAGTAGGCTCTGTCCATAGCACCCTGTCCAGGGCCCACAACTCCCCAAACCCTGCCTCCGTTTCAACTTCCAATTCATCAGTACCACACTGCATAGTGAACTTGAGTTAGACTGGTTAGAATCCCAGCCCAACAATGTATTAACCACCAGATCATAACTCTTGGTTTTTTTTATTGGTAAAATGAGTAAAAAACTGATTTTAAAATTTAACTCACAAAGTTGTTCTAAAAAAGAATTTATATAAAGCCCTGAACATAATACCTGCCATACAGTAGGTACTCAATCAATGTTTCCTTCTCCCGAAAATAGATCCCTACCCAAGACATCTATCCTAAACATTTTGGGAAAAAACACTAAGTAAGGGACAATCTTACAAATAGACAACTTACTATGAGCCTATAACCACTCAACTAAAACAGAATACAAACTTTTTTTAATGTGTATGCTATATGAATTATACCCAAAGTATCCGCCTTCACTAATTTATCCCAAAGGGGATTATGCTTGTCGATACAGGCCTTGGGTCTAAATCAACAAGCCAGCACTACTTTGACTGGTTTCCATCTTGGTATCGTTCAGAAAGGAACCTTAGAAAGTTCCCCAAAGTTCCTCTTATAAATCCTTGGAGAAAATTGCAAGGGACTTTTACCCTAGGGTGGGGGACTCTTTCTCAGCAAAGGAGGCTATATAAGTAGGCTCTGCTGGCTCCCAAGTGTGCCTCTATTTAGGTAACTGTGATGAACAAGGCATCTATCACCATGGGGTCAGACTCTTGGGAAACAGGACTTCACCCCTCAGTCCCAGAAGCTGATCTCGTTCTTTCCCAACTTGGAGAAGAAGTGAAGACCGAATTGTTCAGGGTGTTAGTCAGACTCCAAAGAGCCTAAACAACCACTGAATAGTTCAACTGGCCATCCAGAGCTCTGTTTTTTCTCCAGGGTCAGGCCACCCTGACTGCAGATATCTTAAAATAAAACAAATCACAGGACCTCCCTAGAGAAGATAATTTTACTCTTCAGTATAGAAGAAAAGACTCAGAAACCAGCTGAAAGCATAACCCTCACCACTCAAGCCAAGGGGTATTTGTGGGGCCACCAATGGGCCAGGGTTTACGATGAAGCCTTAAGATTTATTTTGAAGTCATCACATACCCATGACAATATAAAAGAAAAGAGGAATAAAACCACCTATCACATATGCATAGTTGGAATTGTTCTATTAAAATGGAAAGCCAAAATGCTTTGACTGTGTCACTTTCTAGCAACAGACAAGAAAAAAAAACATATATTTTAGGTAGTTCTCACTCTTAGCAGAATAGAATAAAGTCATTGGTCTGATTCCAACCCCATTATCAAAAAGGACCATTCACTTAATGTAAAAAAGCAGCTCATCAATTTATCATTAACAAGAGCATTACTACCTAATGTAAGAGAACTACTCTTCCCCAGGGATTCTGTTAACGGGAGGCTGGAGCCAAACAATAAGCATGGGAGCAGGGTGGCCACAGGAGGCCACCCTGCTCTGTGCTCCCAGCAAAGGACATTGCACAATGACCTCCTATAACCAGTGAGTTCAGGCACACTCAAAAAGGAGGGAGGGGGCTGCAGTGAGGAAAGTCAGACTTTCGCACGGGCACCTTCTGGAATTTGTTGTTGTTGTTAGCGATCCATGCTTGTTTTCAACACACATTCCCCAGTGACTCTTCGTTCCTGCCCAGTTTCTCAGCCTCTCTTTGGGAGCATGCAGACTTGCAGTTTGGGAGTTATGCTCCCTGGAATAATAGACAATGTAAATGAGCACGTTTTTCAAAGGCTAAGATGCTACTGCTAGTTCCTTCTTAAGTCATCCAGCAATAGTATCAAATACTAGGTGCTTTTTAAACCCTCTATTGGTATTAACTAATTTAATCCCCTCTCAAGAAGTCTAAGAAGTAGGTGCTATTATTTTTCCCATTTTACAGATGAGAAAGACGAGGCACAAAAACCTAAGATAAGTCGCTCTTGATCACAAAGTTAATACACAGTGGAACTAGAATTTGAACCCAAGAATTCTGGCCTCAAAGTCCGTGCTTTTAAGCAGTATACTATAATGCCTGTCCATTCCATCAATAATAAAATAAGAGCTGATGAATTAATACATGACTTTGAATTCAGAGATAACCAACGCATAATCAAGAATTCACACTGGTAACGCTGAGTTTTTCAATTAGACTGTAGATGTTGGAGTCAGACTCAAATTCAAATCATAGACAAACCCTATCACACATTAGTCAGTGAAATTTTGAACAAGTTATTTGACTATCTTAAGCCTCACTTTTCCAACCTTTAAAATGGAGATAATAAAAGGACATACCTCATAGAGTTAGGAGAATTAAATCAGATATTGCCTGTACTTATACTTGCATGACTCTAGCAACATATTTAGTGCACCATAAACATTAGCCCTAATCATCATCATTATTATTTATTGCACACGTGGCTTCCCATTGTAGGTAAGCATTTGGAAGGAATGATCCTTCTTCACCCTACTGCTTTCAAAAGCCCACACATGTGAGATATGTGGGGATTAGGGGTATCGGCCTCAGCTAAGGATCACAGCAAAGCTAAGGGGCTCATAGGGACCAAACCCCTCAACCTTGGCTTCATTAGCAAGTTTCTCTAGCTGAGCTAACCCAGCCCATGCCAGTCAAGCATTCCCTTGCAAATATAAATCATTACCCAATAAACCACAGACATACAAGACTGTCCACAGCAGATAAAGCTGTGGGTCAGAGTAGCCAGTCCCTGAGGCTTTGTGGAAAAGGAGAAAAAGCTACAGCATTAATTATATAAACAGTTACTTGGAAAATGCTTTAAGCAAGTGTTTTAGATTCCCCTTTAATTAGGATAAATAATTACTGCACTTTCATCTTTCAATGAGCTCCCAAACTCTCCCATGCCCCATCTTCAAATACCAACTAGAAATACACAAAGATCGAGGGAATAAACTAACAGTGTGCACTTTTTAAGCCACTTTATCTGTCTGGATCTTAGCTTCACCATCTGTACAATGAGGAGGTCTGTCAAGGTAATTCTCCAAGGCCCCTTCCAGTAGATTTTCCACAATTCCATGAAGTGCTTTGGGGCTGACATAATGGCTACACCACTTTACTCATCCCATAGTCTTTTCTAGGGAGCAGCATAACACTTGAAGATATTAACTGCATTTGTTTATTGAGCTTCCAAAGCTGTTTTACAAATGCAAACATCAAGACATCCAGCAATGCTGTAAGTGCGCTGTGGAATAGGGAAACCTGAAATACCAGGCCTAAAAAATGTCTGGAGAATAGCTCAAATGAGGAATGGTTAAAAGAACTGAAGATGTTCTTGGGAAATGACAAAGTTACCTCTTTTTTGCAGTACGCGGGCCTCTCACTGTTGTGGCCTCTCCCATTGTGGAGCACAGGCTCCGGACGCGCAGGCTCAGCGGCCATGGCTCACGGGCCCAGCTGCTCCGCGGCACGTGGGATCTTCCCGGACCGGGGCACGAACCCGTGTCCCCTGCATCGGCAGGCGGACTCTCAACCACTGCGCCACCAGGGAAGTCCAAAAGTTATCTCTTTTAATTAGGCTTATTCTGTAGAGCTCCAGAACTAGAATCAATAGATTAACACTGCAGGGAGAGATGGTAAATAACTTTATAATAAGTAGCTTACTATCCAAGATAATGTTTCAAAATGGAAAAAGAAAAACATTTTATATTGCTATGGTCATCACTAAAAGAAATGTGAAGACTTCCTATCAAGATGCTTAGAGGGAATTCCTCAATTGGGACCATAAACGGAGGGGTGTATGCTGAGCTCATACTACCTCTGAGAGTCTGTCCTGACTCCCTGCAGATAGTTAATAACTTCTTCATCCAAGCTCCCGAAACAACATTTAAATAGCTCTAGTAGAGCACTTATGTGTGATGTTGTAATATCTGTTTATAGGTGTCACCCTCATCAGACCAAGAGTGTCTCATTATCCTTTGTCTATGTCTGTCACAGCTCCAAGCACATGGTAGATTTTCAATAAATATTGGATGAATAATAAAAATAAGTCATGACCAAGGAGTTTAAAAAGACCATCCTTGCCTTCAGAGATGCTTACAATCTATCTGAAAAGTCAAAAGTAACGTAGCTGAACCAAATGTTATATAGTTATATGTAATACCTTGGACTCAGTTGGGACTTAGTAAACATTTAAGAAACAAATTCATTTGACAGCACTTGAGTGTTAAATGGTGGCAGGAGCTTATCAGTCAATGAAGAGAGGTTGCTGAGGCTGGCTCAGAGTATCCTCCAAAATCTGGCGCACACCTGCCTGATGACATTTTTCTCTAAATTACCAGCTGATTCCTCACAATCTCCCAAACTCACTCACATTCCAACTCCTGAACTTTGGCTCAAGACCCTTTATTAGCTGGACCTCCCTCTACTCCCTTCTCTAGAGCACCACGATCCTTCCCTCCCCAGAATTCCCTATCACTCACTAACCACCTAAAAGTATGTCTGCCAGCCATTCATTAAGCCATCAGTTGTTGGCTCTTCAGTATGTGTGGGCTGAGCTAAACTTTGTAGATACAAATGGAGGAGACATATTCCCTGCCCTCAAGAAGTTTAAAGTTCATTGGAAGCCAAACACTGTCCATTCAAGTGAACGGTTTTAACGCATAATGTCATGAAGGAACCACTGAGGATGACACCACACACAGTCTCCAGGTGATGATGGGTGGTGGTGAAGGTTAGACAGGAACTCTTCCTGGAGGAAATGTGGCCAGAGCTGAATCTTGAAGAAATGATGGCATTAAACCAGATAAAGCGAGGAAAGATCTTCCCAGGCAGAGCAGGATACACAAAAGCTGCAGGATGAGAAGACACAGCAAATTGAGTTTGGCTGGCCTGTAGTGAAGAGGCCAGAGGTGGGTGTGGAGAAATAACAGAGCTGAATTAGGAGGAATATCTACGTTGAAAAGCCCACTTTTCATCCTCATGCTAATGGAGGATTTTTGAAGGATTGTAAACAAGGAAATGGCCTGATCAGATTTACCTTTTATGTTAATTGAGGCAAGAGTGGATTGAAAGGAAGGTCAGACCCGAGGAGAGGTAAGTTAGGAGGCAATTTTAGTGAACAGGATATGAAGGGAACTAGGGCATTCTCAGCGGAGGGAGAAGGGAAGGACCGGGTAATTCTGACGAGATTGGACTACAGGATCGCATAAGTTATATGTTGGGAGCCAGAGTGATCAGGGAGTCAAGGATACCTCCCAGGATTCTGACTGGAACAGCTGAGTGGACAGAAATTACATTCACTGAGAGAGAAATACAGTATGAGGAGCAGGTTTGGTAGAGAAAATGGTGAATTTTGTTTTAGACCTGTTGAGTTTGGGATGCCCATGAGATAGTCAGGTAGGAGGCAGTTGAATACACAAGTCAAAAACTTGGGAGTAAGAGCTAGGATGGAGATGTGAATTTGGGAGTCAGGAGCAAAGAGGGAGAATAGAAATGGTGGAAACCAGTGAGATCCCATGGGAATTACCAGTGAGGAGGAACTCAGGCAATGTTACCCCACCCCCAACCTGCTTCCAAAAGTACAAGAAACCAATAAAGAGCTGGGAGCCCCCTGTTGTCCCAAGTCATCACTTCTCCCGAGGAAAGGAACAAAGATTTTTATGAATGCTAGCGGGTCAGGAGTTTGCTTGTGATTATTTCTCAATTTAAATACAACCTTTTTTTTTAATTTCTGTAATTGCAGAAACTTTGAAAGTTGACCTTTGCTGCAAACATGCTGACCATCACTGACCCTGATTTCCATTGTGCCCTTCCCCCTTTAATCTGTTCTCTACTTTGTCTGAGGGAGGTAGAGCAGCTGGCTTAAAGTTTCATAGCTGGTTTTTAACTGATAAAGACTCATCTTTTCTTTTCCCCAAATGTTGTTTCAGCCAAACCACTTTATTTTGCTGATTCAATTTCAAAAGGAAAAGAAACAAACTGAAGAAAGGAAATAAAAGGAATTCCCCCTGGACCTGAAAGTGCTGGAACTCTTGAAGAGGTGCTGGAAAGGTTATTCACTTTTCAGTGTGCCTGTTTGTCACGCTAAAGCAGTTGTAAGCTTCCAGAAGGTAGAGTCAACTTCTATTTGCATGTGAGTCCCACATGGCAACTAGCAGAGGGAGCCCTACATAGAGAAGCTGCCCAGTAACTATTTATGGAACCAATGTACAATTAGACTCATTCATATGCACACTCCTGTAGCTCTTGGAGTCATCCATGATATTTAACACCATTAATTGCTGTGTCCTATTCTTTGGCTATTTCATGGGAGCTATCCTTGGTACTGCAATTAGACAGTAAGTTTCTTGAAGACAGGAATACTGGTTCTTACTTTATTTTGTATGGCCAATAAAGGCTTGTTGATTCACATGTGTTGTTTTATCTAGAATGAATTTATCCTGCTGTGTTATATCTTCTGAAAGAAGAAAAATACGTCTGTCTCACATGAACAGAACGAGAATAAGCTATTCTGAAGCACACCCTAAACGGTATATGTTACTTGTGTCGCTTAACTGAGTGATTCATTCAGGAGAGTTTCTACTGAATGAGGCTTCAACAGGCTGCACATGGGGCTGCACAGTGCCCTTCAATTGATGATGTGCGTTTCATATGCAGATTTATACGCAGCATCTGTAATTATATTTCTTGTGAATTAAATCACCAATGGCTTCTAAGGCAATGCAGGAAATGCTACTCACTACACAGAACTTAAGGAGAAAGGGAATGAAGGAGGGAGGGAAAGAAGGAGACAGAAGAGAAAGATAATGTACTTCCAGAAGGTAAAGGAACAAAAAAATTTTGTTCATCGCAAGAAATCTGCATCAATAGACTCAAGCTCAGACAGACCGGGACAATACTGCATGGCCTCCATATGGCTTCACAAGATCTTTTCCGTTCAGAAAGAACTGCAGTAAACCTTCCTAGGAAGTGTTGCAACAGAATGACTAGGTTTCTTTAAATAGTTGCACCTTGACTCCAGGTTACAGAATGAATGCCCTGTCTTGATCATTGTTAAGAGTCACCACTGGTTGACTTGTCACACTGTCAAATACAGATAGCTATACATTTCCCCTTTCTGAGAGTCCACAGAGATCACACTGAAATGAGGCATCAACCAAGAGACCATAGCCCAGAGAGGTGAGCAAGCAGCCTCCAAAGGCACTGGAAACAGGTGTCCAGTGCCTAAGAAGGCCCCAGAGGAGCTGTGCTGCTGTGAGCCCACATGCATAGAAGCACACAGGGTGATTATACTCTGGGCATTGGGAAACCACAAGGTTATGTGCATATGGATGAAAAAAAGGAACATATTCCCTACTTCCTTCCTTTCTTTCTTTTTAACATTTAGAGATGCAGGCATCCTGACAAATTATGGTCACCATACTAGTGCAGAACTCCAGCTCCTACATCTGAACATTTTTAAATCTCACCTAGCAAGATAGTGTAGAGTAAGCTGAATTTTAATGTACGTGCACCAGTAGAGTGGTCCTTAAAATACTGAAGTTATTCTGCATGAGTTAGTAAATAGCTGTGCCCCAAGCCTCTGAGTGTTCCTAAGCTGCCCCAGCCTTTCTTCCCAGGACATGCCAGAGCTCTCCCCTAAAGGGTTAATGCCTGGCACTGCAGTAGGCCTTGGGTCCCTCTTCCAGGCTGTCAAGGCAACCTGGTGTTTGTGTCAGACTGACGATCATCTTGTTTCCCTGTAGGTACAAGAAGCCCAAGTATCAGAGGTTGCTACATGAGATGGAATCTAGCAAGTGCTAGCCTGGCTGAAAATGGGCCCAGATGGCCATATCTATGGAGGCAAAAGTTGTGTTTGGGGTGCTGCTTTGTGGGGTTAACTGACGTCCACTCAATTTTCATATCTTCGGCTAATTATATCAGAAACCTATAATGTATGAGAGTGTTTTCTCTTCCCCCCAACCTGTAAGCCCCTAAAAAGATACAGCCCGCAAACAGCAAGGGTTCACTGAGTCCTAAGCCAGATAAATTAAATCCACACATAGACACAATTTCAATGCAACCGTTGAACACCAAGGATGAGAAAGTCCTAAAAGATATCAAAGAGGAAAAGGTGGAACACATGCAAAGGAATGACAATTAGTTCCTCCGGAGGCCTGAGTAACAGTATATGCCGGAAGCCATATATAATATCTTCAAAATGCCTAGGGAAAATCCCCACCAACAAAGAGTTCTGTATCTAGCTAAACTAGTCTTTAAGAGTGAGAGCAGACTGACAGAAAATAGTTGACTAGTCGTAGCCCCATTCTGAGATATAAGGTCACCATGTATAAGAAACAACATTAAGTAAAGAAACTTGACACGCTTTTGGCAAATTTGATTAAGAATTGCCTATTATTAAGAATAATAATGACTAAAATTGAAGGGATTAAATTCAAGGTGTACCTAAAATTGTAAACAGAAACAATATGAAAATATGCAGGGAAAGTTCAAATTCTAAGCATTTTAAGATCTATATATTATTCAGAAAAATTATTGAGGTTTTTTCACATTAAACATTTTTAAAATTACCAACATAAAAGATAAAAATGAAATGGATTACTCCAAACTGTAGAGAGAAAAAGATGGGACAAGTAAAGTTAAAGTGTTCAGTGAAATAGAAGGTAGGAAAGGAATGAAGAAGCATAATAATTTTTTAACTAAGTAGAAATTAGTAAATACAAAAAAGTAAATGGATTACATTTAATATTACCTATAAAAGTTGGAAATTCTCAGATATTTGGAATATTGAAAACAAAACAAAACAAATTCCAGCTCAGGAGACATATGTGAAACATGATGACATTTTTCAAAGTTGAAAGTTAAAGAAATGGCAAAAATATACTGAGCAAATATTATCCGAAATAAACCTGTTGTAGCAAGATTAATAAGTCATAAAATAGAATTCGGGGTGAAATGTAATAATAGAAGAACCCTATAGGCCATTGGAGGTGCAGGGTGGACAGTCCTTCTGGGGCAGGCTGGGAGGGTCTTAGTAGAGAGGGTGTGGGACAGGTCCCAGGTAAAGGCCAGGTGGTGATGGTCAGGGCCGGGGAGTCAGGGCTGATAATGACAGAACTTATGCCCAGGCCTAAGCCTACTCAGCCAATTTGTGGGCCCAGGTGCTTCAAGTAGCCAATCTACAGTCATCTGATGGTCAAGTGACATGGTGCCCCCAACTAGTACAGACCCTGAGGTCTATAAAGATAGTTCTTACTTAATGATAAAAAGGAAAACCCTGCTAGGAACATATCACAATATATCACAACATGAACTTACGTGTACTTAACTCAAAACATAAAGAAAAATTTATCCTATCATAAAGGGAAATTTACAAATCCATGATTATACTGGATATCTTAATATGCCTCACTCGAAAAAACTATACATCAAGCAAAAAGAAAAATGTGAACCTATAGAAAAATTACACAATTAATAAGCTTGTTCCAACAGACATAATAAATCTCATAATCAACAAAGGGAGGCTACATGATTTTTTTTCAAGCACACATGGAGCCGTTATGAAAACTAAACTAATCCTCACAAACAACCAGTGAGGCAGGTACTATTAAAGTCTCATTTTACATGTAGGCAGTTTGAGACACAGAGGTTAAGTAACTTGTTCATGGTCACACAAATGAGATACAAGCAGAGCTGGCACATGAACCCAGACATTATGATTCTAGAGTTCAACTTTTAACTGTAATGTTGAGTAATTGAGGCAAGACAAAAGAATTAATAAAATAGAAAATTATTAACATTAGAGACATTCAAGAAATCAAAAGCTGATTCTCTGAGAAGGTAAAATTAAAAACTGTCTATGAGACCAATCCAAAAATTAAAACATGGGGCTTCCCTGGTGGTGCAGTGGTTAAGAATCCACCTCCCTAATGCAGGGGACACGGGTTCGAGCCCTGGTGCAGGAAGATCCCACATGTCATGGAGCAACTAAGCCCACGAGCCACAACTACTGAGCCTGCGCGCCACAACTACTGAAGCCTGCGTGCCTAGAGCCCGTGCTCCACAACAAGAGAACTCACCTCAATGAGAAGCCCACGCACCGCAATGAAGAGTAGCTCCCACTCACCGCAACTAGAGAAAGCCCGCGCACAGCAACAAAGACCCAATGCGGCTAAAAAAACCAAAAAAAAGAAAAACCCACAACATTGTAAATCAATTATATTTCAATAAAAATTGTAAAAAACAAACAAAAAAACCCAAAAATTTAAAAATGGAGAAGGCACATACCAATCATGATAAAAATAAAAAAGAAGACATAACTACCAGTATAGTAGAAATTATAAAGTACATAGCAGAATATTGTCATCATCTTTATGCCAATAAGTTTTAAAACACAGAAAAAATCTACAATTTTCTGAAAAGATTTCAGTTCGTAAAACTGACTCCAAAAGTTTAAAACTAGTAAAACATTGCAATTAAAGAGATTGACTCAGTAGTCAAATTCCACTACTTCTCCCCCAATAAGACACCAGACTCACCGGTTTTTATAGTTAACATTCTCATAAGAAAACTCTTAAGAAACTGTTGTTCATATTTTATGCAACTCTTACATACAATAGAAAAGGAGGATGAGCTTTATTAAGAAGACCCAAAGTGAACTTAAATACAGATTGGGGGATGGGTGCTATATTACCCTTTATACTTTTCTCTACAGTTCAAATATTTCATATTAAAAAGAGGTTCAGGGAAAGGTATGGGGATAGCTCATCAAACAAGTGTATATCCTATCTTTGATTCAAAATTTTATATTCTTTGATTCAAAGTTTAATCAATCATCACTGAATCAATAACTTCTAATACTTATTTTTCTCTTTTTAATTTAAATTTCTGTTTCCTAGGGGATAGCTCCAATACATCAGATCTACATCTCAACAACTTTTTCAGCTTGGAGGTAACTTTCTCCCACAGACACCTTTTTTTCAGAGAACAGAACAGCTAGTTTTCTTCCAGTTAGTTTCTGAATCTGTGACCTTTCGAACATGCTACCACTTGAGATTCCAAAATAACTTTATGGAATTCCTACCTTAAGAAACTTTATGAAGTCCTTCAGTCATTAGTCCAGCTTCTACGAGGAATTTAAAAATAACTCACCCTCATTCTTTCCTCAAAGACGCATTCATGTTAAATTTCTTGACCTAAAGAGGAAACCATCTTGGGGAAGAATTAATCCATGTAGTGTTCTGTCCAAGGCATGGGCTTGGAAAGAGTCTAAGAGCATGGGCTTGGAAACAGCATGATTAGACTGAGTAATTTCAGCACAAGTTACAATAGAAAGACCACCTTCTCAGAGTAAAAACTTTGTTGCACTCTGTTTCATGAGGCTACTAGAGAAACCTGGAAAGGTCACAACAAAAATTTCCAATTTCTTCATTGATCCTGGGGGAAAATTCACATTCCAAGAAATACATTAGAAAGTTAACAAAAGTTAAGTTTAGATGTGGTAATATTAGAAATAAAGTTTTCGTTAGGGTCAGGTAACAAGGAAAGAGAATTTAACATTAAAGTTCAGCATAAAAATATCTTAATTTGTGAATTATAGTATAATGTCTTACATACTATCTATGATTCAGCTGAGGCCATTCTAAGGGCTGGAAACTCTCTTAGAAAGAGACTTTATGAATTTGGAGATAAGTGCTTTCAATTATTACTCAGATTCCCACTCCTAATCCTGATAATAAATTATTGCATATTATCCTTCAGCAAGTTCCCCAATCCAATTGATACTGAAGAATGATAATCAGTTTTCACTACTAAGAACACAAAGGGCAGGAGGGTTATATTTAAAATTTATCAGAGTTTTTATTTAGAATCCACTATTTAAAAGAAATATGATGTGAATGATTTTTGGAAGGGTGGGATGTCTTTTGAAGAGTAAAGTCACTTTTTAATTTATCTGTTTTCATACAGAAGGACATTGTTGCTTCAGGGGCATTTAATTACCCTTTTATATCCAAATCACTATTGTCCATGATGTTAGCAATATTGATTTGGTGCACATTTAAGGTCACACTGACCTGTAGTATGTCATATATTGTAAAATAAGTTACACTGGAATGTTACTATTGATCTCCTAGGGTGGGCAATACATGTACGTTTTTCCACGTTAACTTGTGTTGATTTTCTTACTGTATTTTTAGCAAAATGAATTGTCTTTGTGACAATTCATCATTTATCTCAACCTGAGCATCTTGAATTGTCTGCATTCTTTTTATTGTCTGCTGCCTTACTTTCTTCTCCACTAATGATACCCAACAACATTGTACCAGAATTTCCTTGAAGTTTGTTCACTGATTTTTTTTTCGTTGTTGTATTGCTAGAGTGTATTGTTATTGCTTCTTTCAGTGTTTACATGTGTGATATGCTTATTCAACATCAAAACACTGGAGATTTTCTATTTGTTCACTTTATCCTTCAACAAATATTTGTTTCACGTCTGTCCACTGTGCAATTGGTTCTGGAAATGCAAAACCTAAATAAGACACTTGAGGCATTCAATCTCTTGCTCACTCCTCCCCCTCTTCACCTGGCTAATTCTTACCCACCCTTCAAGTTAAATGCTTCAGAGGAGGAGTAAGATAATGATTGAAAGCAAGAAATTGGATTTGGCATCGAGGAGGTCACTAGAGACTTTAACAAGAGCATCTTCAGCGGGATGTGAGGCAGGGAGCTGACAGAATCCAGACTACAGGTGACACAAGTGAGGAATTAGAGACAATGAGGACAGACTGTTTCAGGAGACAAGTAATAAAAAGGAAGAAGCAGAAATGTCAGCAATGTGAGGGGAAGAGATCATCTATGAAAATGATTGTTTTTGGTTTGCATGAAATATGAGTAAGTTTGTAAACTTAGAAACGAAGAGCCAAATCATTGGCAGAAATTGAAGATACAGGAAAGAATGAAGATAATTTATGTGGTAGGCTCCAGAGTAATGTGTGGTGTTTTATGGGCATCGATCTTGGTCTTGGGAAGGAAGGACATCTCTTTGTCCACAATATTAGGGAAAGTGATATGACAATTAGAATCTAAAAACGGAGAGTAGTGAAGCAAAAAATAAGAGAAATGCCTCTTATCTCCATTGGGGAAAATGGAATATAATCATGCTCTAAGAGGATGATAGATAAGGAAGAAGCAAACAGATTGAGAAGAATGGTGAATGTTTGGAACTGTTTCCATGAAGAATGTGTGCTGTGTGTACACCTTTTGTCCCCTTGATCTATCCATTGTCCATACTTCTCTAACCTGCTCCATGCCCTGAGAGGCTATGGGTTTATATCAGCCAGTTTCCTAACTCTCTGGCTTTTCGCTGGTTCCAGCCAATGGGAGCAAGGAGAGTTTGTGATATTCGTTCTGCCAGGTCTTTTTCTGCCTGGCCATGAGCTGCCAGTGGCAGAGTTCCTCTCCTGAGAGCCACAACTACTGTTGGGAGGCCTTCCCTTATGGCTACTAGTCTCAGTGGCTTCCTCCTTCCCTTCACGCTTAAGGGTAATAGTCGCTTTCCCTCTGATGCTGACCCCAGGGCACTTAGCCATCCTTGCTTTCCCGTAACCTTGCTTACACCTGGGCAAATAGTCTTCTCATTGAACTCTCCTGGCATTGGAGTGCGCCATTTGTTTCCTCTCTGGGATCCTAACTGATGCAGAATGCAAGAGGAAGCTGAGTGGAGACAAGTAAAGTATTGTCTTAGGCACATTGTCTAAGTCGGTCGTGCTTATTTTCTCTGGTTAATCTTGCTGTCCATGAGAAGAAGCAGATGAAGAGGATGGTTGGATTCATGGAAGCTTGTAGATGAAAGAATACATGTGGCAAAAGAATAGAGAGAGGAATAGAGGGTGCTGGTGAATGGGTCATTAAAATTATTGCCTTAGACCTAAGAGCTGTGCTTTCCATGTGCATTCTGAGTTTGAGAAAAACACTTTTCTACTGGTTTTTCAAGTCTCTATAGCTGAATTAGGATCTCCCTTGAATTTGCCCGTATAGTCAATGAATCTTCAGAAAATGAGAGCACACATACACACAAAAACACATACACCCACTTTAGATCACTCCAGATCTGAAAGTGTTATTGGACTGTCATAGACTGAATTGTGTCCCCCTAAATTCATATGCTGAAGCCCTAGCCCCCAATGTGATTGTATTTGGAGAAAGGGCCTTTAAGGAGGTAATTAAGGTTAAATGAAGCTATTAGGGGAGGGCTTTAATCCAATAGGACTGGTGTCCTTACAAGAAGAGGAAGAGACACTGGGAGTACATGCACAAAGAAAGGTCACGTGAGGACAGAGCGAGAAGGCCGTTGTCTGCAAGCTCAGAAGAGTCCTCATCAGAAACCAACTCCATTGACATCTTGATCTTGGACTTCCAGCTTCCAGAACTAAGAGAACTGAGAGAATATACATTTCTATTAAGTCACCCAGTCTGTGATATTCCGCTATGGCAGCCCAAGCAGATAGATACATGGACCACCTAAACCTTCACATATCAAAGGGGAACCACAATTTCTTGGCCATGGAATCCAGTGACGCATTGTATTCCATTCTGCCCACTTGCACTGGTCTCTCTCCACATCTTTACTGACTATGATTTACTCTTCAGGGCCCAACTCCAATTTCACCTCTGCAACCTCCCATGACTAGGGAAGGCTTATCCTCCCTAAAAATTCACTCTTTAGGGATTTGGCCTCTCTGCTCTTAGATAATCACTTGTTTTTATTATTACCTCTTCTAAGGCTAAAATATTAGAATTTTTAAACTCACCCCAGCTCTTAGCAATGCTGAGTATATAGTAAGTGCTTACTAAATGTTTGTTGACTGACTGATTACTCATCCTCGATAATTAGAAGAAAGCTATTTAATTTGTTCCTATGCTTAAGAACATATTCTGAGAACAGATGAGAATGCAGGGTGAAAAGACCATCATCGTAGCATAGATGTGACTTTTGAACCTTTACTATATCTCCTCACAATGTTCAGTCAAGCCCCCCAGCACTGGGATGGCTCCAGAGCAGAGGTGAGAGGTTGTCTTCACCACAGCTACTCATATTTAAGGTGTCAGAACAATAACCAGTTTTGCACTCCCAAGACGGAGCGGCCTTGGATAATTTTGGCAAATCAGACCTACCAACCCTTAAGTCTCTTGCATTCTCTCCTTTAAGACATTGTCTAAGACAATGGGACTCCAGCAAGGTATGTCCAGGTCTGAAAATATGTCTAAACAGCAGCTTTTATAATTGAAAGCAACAGCTGCTTCTCCAAAATGCACTTCCGATGCTTAACAGGCTTTGCACAGCAAATGCTATTAAAACAATCCCCTTGAACCTTGCATTTTGCTTTTAAAACCACTGGTAAAGTTAATTCTCCCTTTTTCTTGATGACTGTATCACCTTTAAAACAAGCGCATCATCTGCTAATCCATTTCCAAACCCAGTTTGGGAATCTGGGTTAAGCAGAGTATAACGGAATGAGGCTGTGGCTTGATGGAGTGAGAGATCCTTCTTCATCCTAACTGGCAGAGTCCTCACAAGGGAAAACAGAGCCCCCCGATTCTAACTCTAATCTATCTGCCTCGCATGAATAATTCATGCTGCTTTTACACCAGCAACCACTGCAATAGTAGGGGATGGTCTCTACGCGTGCATTACTGGCTGAAGACTGGTCTGAAAAAAACGTCCCTCCCCACCCAGCAGGAAGCTTTGGCATCTGTGTACGTGAGAGTTCTTGCTCCAGGTCAGGTCGACGGCCACTGAATGTTAAATTAGGGTATTGGGAATTTGGTATTAGTAACTCCCAATTTGTTTTATTTAACTAAGGCTGATATGCCTCAATATTTAACCTTTAAAGGAATGCAGGCAGTTTTCTGGAAATAGAAGAATATGTCAGGTGAAAAGTTTGAGAATATTCATATTTGAAGGTTTTACAAGAAAAAAAAACCTTCTGAAAATTGAACAGAAACTCAGAGTGATTTTTTTGTTTAAAAAAAAGAGTGAAAAAGAGAAAAAAAGAAAGAAAAAGAAAGGAAGGAAGGAAGGTAAGAAGGAAGGAAAGAGAAAGAAATCTGACTATGTCATTCCGCTGCTTGAAACCTTCCTTGGCGCCAATGCTCTTTGGACCAAGTTCAAAGTCCTCCATGTTGCCTAAGTGGCCCTGAAGAATCTGGCTCCTTCATACCCCTCCAGCCTCAATCCACCACCCTACTCCTTGTCTGTGGTACTCTGGCCACACTGGCATTTTCGGGTCCTTGAATTTGCTCTGGGGCTCCCTGCAGGTTTTCCACTCTTTGCCTCCACCGACCCTATCCCCAAGTCTTCACCTGCCTCACTGGTACTCATCCCTCAGGTTTCATCCAGGAGGCTGCTTTCACAGGTAGGACTAACCTCACTGAATTAAGTTCTTAGACCCCATCTCCCAGCCCATTATGCTCCCTGGTTATACACAAAGTCTGTCATCACACAAGCTTCTTCATCTATGTGAATCCACCTCACTTGTAACTAAACAATTCTAGACTAGACTATAAGCTCCAAAAGTACAGGACCCCATCTGTTCACTCTGTACCCCTAGCACTTAGCATAGCACCTAATGCTTTATAAGGGGCAGCATGAATGAAAGAATGAATGAAAAAATGAACAGACTTATGAATGGGTCTCTGTACGGATGTAGCTACACCAAAGCCCAACTGGTAAGTCCTCATTCAGTTGGCATGTTTGTTTGGTAAGATTCTTGCCAAAGTGGAGGGTCTGACAGTCTCAACCAAAGGAATAAACAGACATGAAGATGTGGGCATCTCCACCAGCTCCCTGCTTCTAGGTTTTAAAGTCTGAAGAGCAACTCATTTAGTTTCAGCATTTGGAGCATATGTTTTCTGACAGTTGATCTACTACACAGCTGAGTTGTTTTCAACATCTTCTTCTTGAATAAGGGCCAGCACTGTACAGGCTGTGTCTGCCATTAGACGAAGAACGAGAATTGGGAAAGCAAAGAATCCAGTGTGTGACTGAGGGCAATTAAGGCAGAAAAAGCTGGCCTGGATGTCTCTAGGGAAGTACAGAGATATGGGGTGTCCCTGGGAACCAGGCACAATCCAGACCTTGGCACATTGCTGGAGAACTCAGGGAGGTAGCAGAAGGGGAAGCTAAGACAGAGTCTGAAAGTGGGTAACCAATAAGATTTTAGGCTGTAGAAAGACAGAGAAAAAAGTGATGAAAGGAAGAACCTAAGTGGGTTTTACTGAGGTAGAAAAGTAACATTTTGGTAGTTTAAAGTTTAAAAAAAAAGAAAAGCCAGAAACAAATGTATCATGCACGCTCGCACACGCACACAACACTCCATGTTGTATGCTTATATAGAGCAAAATGTACTTTCCTCTCTTTTCCTTCAAACAAAGAAAACATCTGGAAGCAAAGGAAGCTCTCCTGACCTCACCCACTGAAAAAGGACGTGGTATGTGTAATGAAAATAAAGGAGCAGTGCCACCAGCCAGGTAGGTGCCCTGCACCCTGTCTGTCAGAGCCCAGGGGAACAGGGACAGGACACCAGAGCCGCTGCTATAGCTGCTGCACAAAACCCACATGCTCCCAATCATGTGGGCAAGAAGAATGCTCAGGCTGCTCCAGTCCTGCCTTCCAAATCCCACTCAGGAACGTTTGAAGGATGGAACCTCAATCTCATGCAGAGCCTCATCCAGCTTTCCAGCCCCTGTGGTCCAGGCAAGCACGGGGAAGCTACACGTATGCGACGGAAGAATTCAGAGCTCTTCAGGTAATGAGGGTCAGGGGACAGAGGGAGGGGGAGGAGAGGGAATTAGAATTCAGTCATGAGGGTGGAAAATAACCGAAACAGTAGAGAGAACTAAGACCATGAGACAATGCCACTGACAAACATAAACAATTAGCCGGGAGAGGTTTTGTTAGAATGTAACTTGAAAATCCCTTTAGTGTGTCCCTTCAGTCACACTGAAGAGACCGCCAGTCTTGGAATCAACAGACCTACTAGTTGTTCTGTGATAGCCTCACTTGACCTCAGCCTCTATGTTTGTAAAATGGGATGATGACACCAATACTTAATAGATAGTCAGTTTCTTTCCTGCCCAACACTGCCTTCCCCATTAGCACAGTGCCCAGGGATCAGGATACTTTGAGGGCCCACAAAAATAATGTAATTTCTTTTAAGGTCAGAAGAAAATTAATTAATACAGTTAGCCTGGATTATATTCATCATTATGTCAAGATAGTCATAAAATACAAATTTCAATGTATATATGAAGGAAGAGGTCTACAAAGGCCTTAGAAAGGCATAAGTGTTGAGGGCCCACAAAATACATAATGCAGCCCTGTCCCCACCCTCCTTTTGGAGATCTTTCTCTACTCCATTCCCTATCCACTTGGTTAGAGCACTGGGTCCTCAGCAACCAGTTTTGACTCTGTTCCTGTGGTTTGATTGTACCAGGACCTACACTTGAGCTAAGCTGGGCCAGTCAGGGTCCCCTCTTCTCAGCTCTCTTCCTGGCTATAGTTGATTGGTTTGGGGCAGGGCAAGGTGGGGAGGATTTGGGGGTGGATCACCTGACTCCAACTGAGCCAATCAGTATCTTCCCTCTGAATTTGGGCTTGATTCTGAGATCCAGCCGGAGTCTGACTATACCCTCAAGATAGAGATGAAAACTCAGGAGCCATAAATTGCTGTTTCCCAACATGTGGACTTAAAGCAGAAGAAGCCATTATGAGGGGAAATAAATCCCAAAGGAGCAGAGGACTAAGATAGAGAGTCTCAGAGATATTCTAATCCCAGGCTCCAGCATGTTTCTACGGATGCATCCCATCCCTTGGGTCCTAAGACTTCAGTAGGACTGAATAGGGTAGTGGTTTAGGGCCTAGGACCAGGCTAGGCTGCTGGCATTCGAAGCCCAATGCACCAACTCTGTGACCCTAAGCAAGCTACTTAACTTCTCTGTGACTCAATTTTCTCTCTCATAAAAAGGACATATTGTGACAATTAAGTGGCATTATCTATTAAAAGTACTTAGAATACAGAAGAGAATAGCAAGTCCAGAAACAGACCCAACACATATCATCAGTTGATTTTTGACAATGGTACAAAGGCAATTCAATGGAGAAATAATGCTCTTTATAATGCATGGTGCTGGAATAATTGAAAATCCTTATTTGACCAGTGGTTAAGACTGTCCAGTGGTTAAGACTCCGGGAAACTAAGGTCCTGCATGCTGCACAACGTGGCCAGAAATAAATAAATAAATAAAAATTGATCCTCAACCAATACTTTGCCACATATACAAAGATTAACTCAAAATGGATCATAGACCTAAACATAAACCCCAAAACTATAAAACTTCTAGAAGAAAATAGGAGAACACCTGACTTTAGGTTAGGCAAAGATTTCTTAGATATGACATAAAAACCACAGTCCATTAAAAAATGATTAATTGTGCTTCAAATTTTAAAACTTCTGTTTTTCAAAAGGCACTGATAAGAAAACAGCAAGCCACAGATTAGTAGAGATTCTTTGCAAAACACGTATCTGCAAAAGACTTAGAATATATTAAGAAATCTCAAAACTCAATAATAAGACAAAGAACCCAATTTAAAAATGGGCAGAGATTTGAACAGAAACATCACCAAAAGCAGACACATGAAAGGCAAATAAGCCCATGAAAAGATGTTCAACATCATTACTCATAAGGGAAACGCAAATCAAAGGCACAATGAGATACCACTGCACAGCATTAGAACTGCTAAAGTAAAAAAGACTGAGGATACCAATGGCTGGTGGGAAGGAAGAGCAATTAGAACTCATACACTGCTGATGGGAACGCAAATAAAACAGCCCTTACACTGAACAATCTGGCAATCACTTATAAAATTAAGCATACACTTATCATATGACTCAGTCATCCCACTACTAGATATTTTTACTCAAGAGACATGAAAATACATGTGCATTCTAAACTTGCACACAGATATTTACAGCAGTTTTATTCATAATCATCAAAACCTGGAAACGACCCAGACAACTGGTGAATGTATAAACTGTGGTATATTCATGAAATGGAATACAACTCAGCAATAAAAAGGAACAAACTACTGATGCACATACTGACCTGAGTGAAAAAAGCCAAATTCAAAAGGCTACATATTATATGGACCATTAATATGATATTTTGGAAAAGGCAAAACCATAGGACAGAAAACAGAGCAGTAGTTGCCAGTGGTTAGGGGCGGGGAGAGGGTTGCCTACAGTGGGGTATGAGGGAACTTGCTGGGAGTCAGAAGTGTTCTATATCTTGATTGTGGTGGGGTTACATGACTATGAGTTTGTCAAGACACAGACCTGTATACTTCAGTGAATATGAATGCATGTAAATTATCGCAATAAACCTGACTTAAATTCTAGGGGGGAAAAGTAACTTCATTTGCTTAAAACTAGTCCCAGAGTTTCTGTCACTTGCAATCAAGATTCTTAAATGATACAAATATCCAGCTCATAGTATTGTGAGAATTAAATGGCACAATGCAGATCCACCTCAAGAGGGAGTTAACTTCTAATGTTAACTCATAAGCCTACATTTACCCTTGAAAGTCCACTAACAACCCCACAAAATACAGCATACATTTTTCATGTATACGACATGGTACAATAATTCTCATATACACCAAAGTCTGAGAACAACTGAGCTAGACAAAAGGAAATTGATATGAAGATGACTGGACTATTAATTAAAAGCAGATGACCTAGGTTCACATCCCAGTTCTACCACTTCCTAGCCTTAGGCAAGTTACTTAACTTTTCTGTGCCTCAGATGTTTTTCATCTGTACAATGGTAATAATAGTACTTACTCATAGGGTTGTAGTATAAATAACTTAATGTATGTAAAGCCCTCCATCAGGCATGAGGTACAGGCTATGTTAGTGCTAGATGTCAATATGTCAGATATAACATATATCTGTATAACACATAGACCAGCATTGCAATCCCAGGTTCCCAGTCAATGAACATCTATTAAGCATCTACTATATATCCAGGCACAGTTTTAGGTTCTGGTAAAAAGAAAGATTTTTTTCTTGGAGTTACATTCTAGTGGCTTTACCACATACTGGCTACATAACCTTGGGCAAAGTTTCCTCATCTGTTGTCATAAGGTAATGATAGGGTGCATAGTGTAATATATGATACAAGGTAAAGGGTAGCTACATCTACTAGTTATTATTATCTCCCAGGCTCCACATTGACCAGGGAACTTATCAATTAATTTGTTTTCCCCAAACTAATCAGAAACCACATCCTCCTCTGAGTTCTTCTGATAAGGTGTGGAACTGTGAGCAACTTCTTATTTTCTCTAAATGTGTGGGCCTTTTTACCTAGAGAATACAGACTCTCGAGGTGTGAGTAAAATCAAAGGAAATGTAAACACTGCCTCTCATTCTCTCTAGTAAGGGGAAAAAAGTAGAAAATCCTTAGCCAAAGATGAGAGTAAGGGAAAAGTTGCACATCTCACCGTTCTAAGCAGAAGACATCAAGAGAAGGTGGAGTTGTTCCACACAGGAACAACATGACATGTACAACTGACATGTACAGTTGTACAGTTTGTGAACTGCACAAAGGATCCTGGCTAAAGGGGTGAGTGAGAGATGAAGTCTAGCCTTGGCAGGACCGCAACTACTCAGATGAAGAGGTGTCTCTTCTGTTACTGAAAGGTACTATATGCTTTCCACCCTACGTGTACCTGTGAAGCTGGGTTGACCCAGGATCCGTGACTTTTCCTAATTTGCAAAAATGTACCACATGACCCAATGGAGGCCCTGCTTTTAACAGGCTGAGTGGCCCCAAGAAACCAGAGTTGCTCCAGAGTTGAGATGGGAGGAACAGGTGGGCTTCAAAAAGTATGGTTGTAGTCACCTGGACAGCATCACTGTACGACCTGTTGCCTCAGGTCACCCAGAAAGAAAACCGGCCCTCTCTGTTTGTCATGCGAATTGAATCTGACCTAGATTCATTTGGAGCAGGCTAGGCATTCAGGAGCTAAAGCTGCCCACCCCCAGGTGACTCACCAATTTTTTTAAGATAATACCTAAAATTCAAACAAAATTATCCATTGCCTCAGCCAGCACTATATTAAAGCCTGCATGTTCCAGCTAGTTAAGAGGATAATCTGGTAACCAGAAAAAAAGTCTGTAACAAAGGAGCACTTAGTGTGGGGAGTCCAGACCTCCAAAAGGGCTTGTTCTATGTACCCCATCCCTACACCTCCTTCTCCTCACCTCCACAAGTAGCTTTAAGTCCCGGTCTCCTATTTGGGTGTCCATTCTAACAAGGTATCCTACTTGTTAAGATACCTTGAAACTTTTATTTAGCTTCCTTGTATTTGAGCTTTCTCTTACATCAAAGCGTCTTAATATCACCTGTCCTACATTTCCCAGAAAGGATAAAATTAGGTAACTATATGACAATGCCTTGTCACCCACAGATGAAAAGGAAGAATCACTCTGTGTTTCCTTATAGGAAAACCTTCCTTTGTACAACTGTTTTCCTCAAACATTTCTTGTGAATCAAATCCATATTTTAAAGTCCCAGGGATGCTCACTACTTAGGGAAATCTCATGGTGGAGAATTTTGTCAAACAAAGGCAGGCCTGACAAATAATCACCCCTGACTTTTCTGAGCCTCCACATTGGGTTAATTTAGATGATGATGACGATAATGATGACAAACGTCATGAAAGCAATCTTAATGCATTTAACAGTTTATGGGTTTTCAAGCCACTTTCACACACATCTCATCTGATGCTCATAACCATAACCAGGAGATAGTGGTCAGATATTATTATCCCCAATTGCCAGGTGAAGAAGCTGAGGCACAGTGAGGTTAATGATATGCAGCTAATGGGCCTGTGCTGAAGGTTGGGACAGTGTCAAACCTCTTACCCTGACCTGTGCAAAACAGCTCAAGGACCAAAAAACCAGAAATCATCTGTGGTCTGCAGATATGCAAATAATTTTCTCTAAGCATTCATGCCCTCAAACCCTTAAAATTCAAAAGCCAAAGTCTCTAACACATAAAATTCTAAATGAATACAGGAGACTGCTGACATCTTCAAAGCTGAAAGGCAGTAAATGTTGTGTCACCATGATAAAATATGGTTAAATGCTAATCATACCAGCTGAGATATCACCATCAAATTTCACATTAACAGCATAGTAGGGTTATTAGCTACATTACGTAGCTGCCAGAATCTTTGTATTTTTATACCAAACATAAAAAAGACCTTCAATCAACTTTAAAGGGATAGAAAGTAAAAAGATAAAATGATGTCACTTATATACATAGTGGAGGAAGGGGCCTCAATGACCATGCAGCTGAGGCCTGCAGTTTCCAAATGTCAATTTGAAGAATATGTTAGGCAGAGGTAGCCTTCATGCTAATGAGATTCTAGATAAAACTCCTATGTAAATTTGACCTTATCTCCCTCCACCAATCCCCCCCCAAAATATCTAGAAGGGCGTGCAGTGGAGGAAAATTGTCCATTGCCAGGATAAAAATATCCTGCTATGAGTTGATCCAAGCTCTTCTGAAATCTGAAAGATGAAAGATGGCCAGAACATTTCTTTATTGATCAGATGGGGCCACCTTCCACTTTGTACAGAGTCAGCCTGGGATGGATGCCCAGGAGTCTTAGAGGGATATCCAAGAATCCCTTCTTCCTCTGATTCTCCCATCTTCTCTCCTTTTCCGATCTTTTGCCTTCCCCCAGTGTCCCGGCGCATCCAGGTTTTTCACCCCTTGGTTTGGACCACAAATATCATGATCCCTGCCCATTCTGGGGATGGAGAAGTTATAAGGAATCTTCCAGTCAATAACACCTTAAAGTTCTCTGTCGGCATTATCTGTGATCTTTCAGCTTCTTATATGTAAAACCACTACTAGATAAACAAGACTTCCTCTTGGCAGTATAGGTGGTTTCTTATAGCCATCTATACTGGCTGACAGTAAGTCTTGCATTATTAAGCTAAAAGTTTTCTTTCCTACCAAGAGTAAAGAAAAGTGTTGGAGAGGATGTGGAGAAAAGGGAACCCTCTTGCACTGTTGGTGGGAATGTAAATTGATACAGCCACTCTGGAGAACAGTATGGAGGTTCCTTAAAAAACTAAAAATAGAATTACCATATGACCCAGCAATCCCACTACTGGGCATATACCCTGAGAAAACCATAATTCAAAAAGAGTCATGTACCACAATGTTCATTGCAGCTCTATTTACAATAGCCAGGACATGGAAGCAACCTAAGTGTCCATTGACAGATGAATGGTTAAAGAAGATGTGGCACATATATACAATGGAATATTACTCAGCCATAAAAAGAAACGAAATTGAGTTATTTGTAGTGAGGTGGATGGACGTACAGTCTGTCATACAGAGTGAAGTCAGTCAGAAAGAGAAAAACAAATGCCGTATGCTAACACATATATATGGAATCTAAAAAAAAAAAATGGTTCTGAAGAACCTAGGGGCAGGACAGGAATAAAGACGCAGATGTAGAGAATAGACTTGAGGACGTAGGGAAGGGGAAGGGTAAGCTGGGACGAAGTGAGAGAGTGGCATGGACTTATATATACAACCAAATGTAAAATAGCTAGCTAGTGGGAAGCAGCCGGATAGCACAGGGAGATCAGCTTCGTGCTTTGTGACCACTAGAGGGGTGGGATAGGGAGGGTGGGAGGGAGATGCAAGAGGTAGGAGATATGGGGATATATGTATATGTATAGCTGATTCACTTTGTTATAAAGCAGAAATTAACACACCATTGTAAAGCAGTTATACTCCAATAAAGATGTTAAAAAAAAAAAAAGAAAAGTGGTAGAATAAAGGATGTGTAGAGAACAAGAAAAACACATCCTCTCAAATATACTGCAAGGCAAGTGTACTCTTCCAAAATAACCTTTTTCTGGCATCTTCTAATTCAAGTTTTCTACCCCCACCTTTCCTCCCTTATAGCCTCTCCCAATAGAAGATATGTTAGAAATCTATACACCTTATTGATTTTGTTTTTTTTAGTTATAAACCACAGGTAGGTCACTTTTTTGATGATAAATGTTGCTTATAAAGGCCTCCTCAACACCCATTTTATGTTTATTTGCCAAATTCCAATAGATGATATAAACAACTGTGAGACCAGAAGTGATCAGGGCCTTGATGAAGTCTGATTGAACAGCTTTGTGGCTGGAATATTCTGAACACCCATTAGCAGCACAAACTCAGAGGACAATGGATGAGGTTCCAGACTGTGCCTGTTGACGTTTATTTGAAAAACTTTAGTTCAAAGCATTCTGAAAATGAAACGTCCCCGAATATGATGGCTTTCCTTAATAAAAGGGAGCATAACCTGTGCATGTGCAGTTATTAAGGTCTCTGCATTCACATACAGTCTGCAAGATTGGATTCATTTGTTCTCTCATTCATTCATTCAAATATTTGTTGACTGCCCATTATCTGTTAGTCAGGGGACAAAGTTCTAGGGATACATAAGTGAATAAAATAAGACAGACTGGGTACTTACTCTTGAGGTATTCCTGCTCTAGTGGAAAGAGAAAGAAAATAAAGAAACTAAAATGATTGTAAATACTGGTAAGATGTAAGAAACAAACAGGAGACCGAGGTAGGGAAACAAAGGAGTGGGATACAACTACGTTAGACAAGATGAGGAAGGAAAGATATTCTGAACGGATGACGTTTAAAGTGAGCCCTGAAAAATGAGAGGCTGTCATCTACGCACAAGCGGGTGAGAACGTTTTCAGAGAAGGACATAGCTCCTACAAAGTCTCTGAGGAGTGCCAGGGTTTGGTGTGTTCGTGACATTGAAAGGAAACCAGTGCGGGCGGAGTGTGCCGAGAGGGAGGCAGGGGCTAGATTGTACAGGACGTCAAAGGCCATGAACGGGAATTTCCATTTTATTCTGAGGCAGATTAGAAGCTGCTGGGGATTTCAATAGGAGAGTGGCATGACCTAATTTATGTTTTATATTATACCGGCTACTGTGCAGATAACGGACTGAAGGAGGAAATGAGTGGATATGGGAGACAGGAAACTTGTAATAATCCAAACAAGAGCTACAGAGTCTGGCACAGGAGTGTAGAAGTGAGATGGGGAGCAGAAGACAGACTTAACATACATTATTGAGGTAAAATTAAAGGGATTTGCTGGTAAATTAGATGTGGAGGATGAGGGCATGAAAGGAATCAAGGATAACTCTAAATTTCCAGCTTGGTGGGTGGTGGTACCATTCATTGAGATGATGAAAATTGGCCCTAGTTTCTTCTGTTCTAGTGCAAGGCCTGTGGGACAGTGAGGTCCTTGCACATGTGAGGCCCTAGGGGTTGTTTCATTTCCTTTCTAGTACAACTTCCCATGGAGAGGGCTTTCTTGACTCTTTTGTACTGTTAGGGAGCTAAGGAAAAAAACACCTGAGTTAGACAACATAGTCCAAAAGATGACTGAAACCTATCTCATCCCCTAACACTAGGTTTCCCAGGCCCAACTAATACATGGAGTGACAGCAGGCAAGACCAGCTTTAGCTTAGTGATACTCAAGAGAATTAAAACACAACCACATGATAATATAAAATCGCATCTTTCCTGGAGATTAGGCCTTGGGTACCAAACCTTGGGCATGAGTTTCATAATTGGGTGTATTGAGCTGAATTCACACACACATACACTGTCCACTAGTATCAAATTCTTTAAAGAAAACCCAAATCAAAGATAGGCAGTTGTTCATTGGACAGAGGAAATTGACTTCCTTGGGAAAGGGCACTGAGAGACGAACTTAGGGTCTGCCCTCTGATGGATGGGCTTCTCCACAGAAATTTGTTGTCAAAGACTCTTCCAGCCAATTAAACTCATCTGTATGGAGCATAAGCCCAACTTGAAGGCCATCAGCTTAAGAGGGATTATGGAGCTGAGGTCTAATCCATTAAAACAGCTTTTGGGCAGATACCAGTTATGTCTTATTCCACAGGATTCCAGACATCTCTCTTATTGTCTGTGTGGCTCTTAATGGGAACACAGTTGACATGGAGTCATTGGCCATATGTTCTTCCTTCACCAGCTTATACCATCAGTACTTTACACCATCTCATAATGGTGAAAAATTTGATTACGAGAATTGTTAAGGGTCTTACAAAGATAAAGACATTGCAAAAGAATAACTCAGCACCTAAAGGAGAAATGAAAGGGATGACAGACTTCATTCCATTACTCTGGACCCCAATCCCAGCTCTCTTCTTACTAATTAATAGAACCTACGATCAAGGCAAGACTTCTAGGAGAAATGGAAGCACTTCAGTAAAGATACCTAAAAAGGGAATCAGATTTTGTACCCCTCTATGGAAGAAATATATTATAAGGTATTAAGTGTAAAACAATTCTATAAGGTATTCAAAACAATTGGAGTAAAGAAGTAGAAATCTTAAAGTTAAAAGCTAGAACTCTAAGATTTAGGAGGGCAAATTTATATACTTTATTAAACTGCAATCTGTAAAATAAATTGGCTATTTCCTAAAGATTAACAGAATCAACATTAGTCACAATCAAAATATTGATTCTGAATACATTTAATTCATTTAATGTTTATTAGAAACTGAAAACATTATTCTATTTATGGATTAGTATCTTCTCAGCTCTGTATATATTTGTATCTATAAGGATATCAAGAAGAAATGCCAAAGTGTTCATTAATTATTTTTCAAAGTCTTGGAAAAGTAGCATCTTTGACTGCCCTCCGAAGGAGGGGGAAAATACTACTTAAAAAATACTACAAAAAATATCAAAATCTACAGTCAATTCTTTCCCCCAAAGAAGTCCTTTTGTTAAAAGAATAGCAGTTTTTCTGAATTCTTTTTTTCCTCAGGCTAGGGATAGTACCCGTTCCTTCTTCTTCTCAAGGCTCTGCCAATAAAGCATCTTTAATTAGCAGATCACTAATTAGGTCAATTGACCTTGTCTTCACTCCTCACCTTGTACTTGCAGGTAGGAATTTTCCCTTGCTGCCCTCCTTTTTCTGCCTGAATGCACTCAGGATTCTGTCTTTATCAATCCCTAGACTGTGCCATAGGGTGTTTTGATGGTCATAGACTTGTCCTGGGACACAGTGTGCTCTTGCTCTCTCCTTACTTCAGGAAAGTTCCCACCCTTCTATCTGTAAAAGTTTTATAGTTTCATCCATTCTATTCTATTCTTTATAAACATCAATTGCACATATACTAGATATTTCTGTCTGTCTTCCTTATCCATCACCTTTTCTTTAATCATTTCCATCACTTCTTTCTTTTTTTTCTTTTTCATTTTATTTTGAGTGATTTCCTAACAATTGCAACCCTATGGTTTGCAATTTTGTTTATTCTGCTTTTTCTGTTTTGTTTAATGAGACTTTTATCTCTGCATCAACTTTATGTTTCCCCATCATTTCTTTCATTTTTTTTTATTGAGCTCTACCAATTTTTCATTTTCTTCTGTTGTCTTATCATCTTCTTTTCATCTTTATATATCTTTTCTGTGCTTTTCTTTTTCCCAGAGAGATCATGCTGGCTGTAATCTCTTTAAGATTCTTTGTCAGATTCATGGAATAATTTCTCTTCTGATTTATGTGTGTTATCTGACTTCCACTTATGCTTTCTTTTTTTATTCTTATGCATACAACCACATTTGTTCCTTTCTACATCCCTCTAGATCCCATGAGCCTGAATAAAGGATCCTTCAGACTTGAAGAACTGTAACATGTACTTCTAGCAGAAGTCTAATTCTGCGAAAAACTGAGATGGTTCATGGGTTCTCAATGTCCACCTTTAGTTTTAGTCTCAATTTCTCAGGACTGGCCAGATATTGTTCATAGTGGGGGTTTTGTATTTGATCAAAGGTGAAACTCTTTATTATCTTCACTTTTTTCAAGTAGGTTTCAAGGAAGATTGGTGACTGAAAATGCTTTTACTGTGACTTCTTTAACTGAAGACCCTCTCATTCACTCCTTGACCCATTGCAAGCTTACTTCTCTTCCATCAAGTTACTCAAACTGCTTTCTCAAAGATATCTCCTAAATTCTCATTCTTTCTCTTTCTTTCAGATTTCCATCAAATATAGATATTCCCTCAGGATTTCTCTTTAAATTCTCTCCTTGGTCAACTCCATTCATTCATCAGGCTTAAACTACCCATTGTATGGTTTACTCCCAAATGTTTCTCATCTATCCTGATCCGCTCTTTTGAAATTTACACCTAGTTTCCAAAGCCTATTTTACACTTCTATCTGCATGTACCACTGGCATCTCACTCTATATGTGTTTAAATTACTATTTTCTAATCTAGCGATTCTCAGCATATAATTGGTATTGTGTTGTGTTGTTTCTGTTTTAAAGGTTCCCACGTGTATTAGTTTCCTAGGGCTACAATGACATATTACCATGAACTGGATGGCTTAAAACAACAGAAATTCATTCTTTCACAATTCTGGAGGAAGTAAGTCCAAAATCAAGGTGTTGGCAAGACCATGTTCCCTCTGAAGGCTGAAAGGAGAATCCTTCCTTGCCTCTTCCTAGCTTCTAGTGGTTGCCGGCAATCCGTAGTGTCCTGGGCTTGCAGCTGTATCACTCCAATCTCTGCCTCTCTCATCACATGGCTTTCTTGTCTGTGTATCTTTCTCTAAATCTCCCTCTTCTTTCTCTTATAAAGACACCATTCATCAGATTTAGTGCCCACCCTAATGTAGCATGACCTCATCTTAACTTGATTATATCTGCAAAACCGTATTTCCAAATGAGGTCACATTCACAAGTCCTAGAGTTAAAAAAACTAAAATATATCTTTTGGGAGGGCACAATTAACCCACTACCTCATGATAAAATACATTTTGGAAATGTTTTTTTAAGCAAAATTAGACAGATTTCACTACTATGGAGCTTCTCAGACACTTTAATAAGCTAATGTGAATTGTAGGGGTTTTGTTTTCTGGTTTTTTGAGGTATAATTGACATACAACATTATATTAGTTTCAGATGTACAACATAGTGATTTACTGTTTGTATATATTGTGAACTGATGACCACAATAAGTCTAGTTAACATGCATCATAACCCATAGTTAACGGAATTTTTTGTCCTATGATGAAAAATTTTAAGATTTACCCCCTTAGCAACTTCCAAATAATCAACACAGTATTATTAACGATAGTCACCATGCTGTACATTACATTCTCATGACATTTATTTTATAACTAGAAGTTTGTACCTTTTGACCCCCTTCACCCATTTGCTCATTCCCTGCCTCAGGCAACCACCAATCCATTCTCTGTATCTGTGAGCTTGGGGTTTTTTTGTGCTTGTTTGTTTGTTGGTTTGTTTGTTTTTTAGGTTCCACATATAAAAGAGATCATAGGATATCTGTATTTCTCTGTCTGACTTAATTACTTCACTTAGCATAATGCCTTCAAGGTCCATTTATATTGTCACAAATGGCAAGATTTCCTTCTTTTTATAACTGCATAATATTCCATTGTACATATATACCACATTTTCTTTATTCATTCATCCATTGATGGACACTTAGGTTGTTTCCATATCTTGGTTATTGTAAATAATGCTGCAGTGAACATGAAGGTGTATATACCTTTTAAGTTAGTGTTTTTGTTTCCTTCAGATAAATACCAAAAAGTGGAATTTCTGTATCATAAGCTAGCTCTATTTTTAATTTTTTGAGGAATTTCCATATTGTTTTTTATAATGGTTGTACCAGTTTACATTCCTACCAAAAGTGCACACAATGTTTCCCTTTTCTCCACATTCTTGCCAACGCTTGCTATTTCTTGCCTTTTTGATAATAGCCATTCTAACAAGTGTGAAGTGGTATCTCTGCATGGTTTTGATTTGCTTTTCCTGATGGTTAGTGATGTTGAACACCTTTTCATGTATCTGTTGGCCATCTGTATGTCTTCTTTAGAAAAATGTCTACTCAGGTCCTCTGCCCATTTTTTTAATCAAATTGTTTATTTTTTTGCTGTTAAGTTATATGAGTTATTTCTATATTTTGGATATTAACCCCTTATCAGACATATGATTTGTAAATATTTTCTCTCTTTCAGTAGGTTGCCTTTCCATTTTGTTGATGGCTTCCTTTGCTGTACAGAATCTTTTTAGTTTGATGTAGTCTCACTGTTTATTTTTGCTTTTGTTGCCTTGCCTTTAGTGTCAAATCCAAAAAATCATTGCCAAGATCAATGTCAAGGTGCTCACCATCAATTTTTTTTCTAGGAGTTTTATAGTTTCAGGTCTTACATTCAAGTCTTTAATCAATTTTGTGTTAATTTTTGTGTATGCTGTAAAATAGTTTTATTCCTTTGCATATGGCTGTCCAATTTTCCCATGACCATTTATTGAAGAGACTGTCCTTTCTCCATTGTATATTCTTGGCTTCTTTGTCATAAATTAACTGACCATATATGTGTGGATTTATTTCTGAGCTCTCTATTCTATTCCATTGATCTATGTGTATGTTTTTGTGCCAATACCACACTGTTTTGATTACTATAGCTTTGTAATATAGTGTGAAATCAGGGAGCACAATGCCTCCAGAATTATTTTTCTTTCTCAGGATTGTTTTGGCTACTCAGGATCTCTTGTGGTTCCATACAAAGTTTAGAATTGTTTGTTCTATTTCTGTAAAAAATGCCATTGGAATTTTGATAAGGATTGCATTGAATCTGTAGGTTGCTTTGAACAGTATGGACATCTTAACAATATTAATTTTTCCAAGCCGTGAGCACAGGATGTCTTTCCATTTGTTTATCTTCTTAATTTCTTTCATCAACATCTTATAGTTTTTAATGTACAGGTATTTTCTATCCTTGGTTAAATTTATTTCTAGGTATTTTATTCTTTTTTGATGCAATTATAAATGGGATTATTTTCTTAATTTCTCCTTCTGATATTTATTATGAGTTTTAGAAATGCAACAGGTCTCTATAAATTGATTTTGTATCCTGTAACATGACTGAATTTATCTATTAGTTTTAACAGTTTTTTGGTGGAATCTTTAGGGTTTCTATGTATAGTCTCATATCATCTGTGTAAATATTGACAATTTTACTTCTTTCTTTCTAATTTGTATGCCTTTTATTTCTTTTTCTTGAGTAAAAAATTGCTCTGGCAAGGACTTCCAATATTATGTTGAATGAAAGTGGCAAAAATGGGCATCCTTGTCTTGTTTCTGTTCTTAGAGGAAATGTCTTCAGATTTTCACTATTGAGTTTGATGTTAGTTGTGGGCTTAACATATATGGACTTTATAATGTTGAGGTACATTTCCTCTATACCCACTTTGTTGAGAGATTTTATCATAAATGGATGTTGAATTTTGTCAAATATTTTTTTTGCATCAGTTGAGATAATCATATGATTTTATCCTTCATTTTGTTAATGTGGCATAACACATTGATTGATTTGTGGATGTTGAAGCATAATTGCATCCTTGGAATGAATTCTATTTGATCATGATGTACTATTTTCTTAGTGCATTGTTGAATTTGGTTTGCTAATATTGTGTTGGGGATTTTTGCACCTATGTTCATCAGGGATATTGACCTGTAATTTTCTTTTTTTGTGGTATCCTTGTCTGGTTTGGATATCAGGGTAATGCTGGCCTCAGAAAATGGGTTTGGAAGCATTCCTTCCTTTTCTAGTTTTAAGAAGAGTTTAAGAACTATTGGCATTAATTCTTTGAATGTTTGTTTAAATTCACTAGTGAAACAGTCTGGTCCTGGGCTGTTGTTTGTATGGAGTTTTTAAATTATTGATTCAATCTCCTTACAAGTAATTGGTCTATTCAATTTTTCTAAATCTTCATAATTCAGTCTTGGGAGGTTCTATGTTTCTAGGAATTTGTCCACTTCTTCTAGGTCATCCAATTTTTCATAGTAGTCTCTTATCATCCTGTGTATTCCTGTGACATCAGTTGTAACCTCTTCTCTTTCATTTCTGATTTTATTTATTTGGGTTTTCTCTCTTTTTTTCTTGATGAGTCCAGCTAACAGTGTGTCAATTTTATTTATTTTTTCAAAGAACCAGCTCTTGGTTTCATTTATTTTTCTGTTATCTTTCTCGCCTTTATTTCATTTATTTCTGCTCAGTCTTTGTTTTTACTTCTTTTACTAACTTTGGACTTTGTTTTTCATTTGAATTGTAGTTTTGAAGCTCCAAAATAGCTTTCATATAAGTTATCTTATGGAGCTTTTCCCAAACTTATATAACCATAAAGTACTCTTTGGTGTGGAGTCTTCCAAAAGACTAGTGTTCCAACAGCAGATTTTGTGTGTTCTTTCACCAGTGCTTCTCAGATTTTCATGTGCATATGCATCACCCGGGGATGGTGTAAAAGTTCAGATTCTGATTCAGTAGGTCTAGGATGGAGGTCTAAGATTCCACCTTTCTCACAAGTTTCTTGGAGCTGGCAGTACTGCTGGTTCTCAAACACACTTTGAGTAGCAAGCTTCTAAGCCAAAGTCTTAATTTCCATTAATCATATTTCTCTTCCTATATTTTCTATTGTGGTTGATGGCATCACTATCTACACAATTACTCAACTGGAAACTTGGCAGCAAATCTCCTTTTCTTCACTCCTCTTTCTAAACCCACCTCCAATCCAACATTGCCAAGTTGTATTTGTCTCTTGAATCCAGTCCATCATCTCTATTCCCATTATCTAAGTACAGTACTTTAGTATCTTTCCATGGACTATGAGAAGACTCCTAACACATCTTCCTGCATTTAATCTTTTCTGTCCAAACTGTTGTCAGACACAGACTTAATCATAAATAAATAAATCATAAATAAATAAATAAAACCCTAACTGTTCAGCATTGAGACATTACAGGTTCTGCAAAATCTGATCTCAGGGAATTCTGGAGCCTTCCTCGTACTACCAATCCATGACACAGCATATGATGTGCTCATTCTCTTCTGAACACACTATGAGTGTTCCCATCTCTGAATATTTTTTCAAGCTTCTCCCTGGCCAGCAATGTCCTTCTCCTACCTCCTCTACCTGGAAAGAAACTCTCATTCTTCCAAGTCTAGTCTAAATATAATCTTCCTTGTGAAATTTTCCACAATTATAATTAACTTTTACATGCTTCATTTTCTCAAAGCATCTTGTTCAGAAATTTGCTTATAGTACCTTTAATGCTGTCCTATAACAATTTATGCATGTGTTTTTCTAGCTAGCTCCTCAAGGGCAGTGATCTTGCATGGCACATAATAAATGTTTATTTATTCAAAAAAATTGCCAATCATATATATGATGAATGAGTGAGTAACTAAGCAAATGAGTACGTTGGATGGAGGAGACTCAACTGGCTATAGATTCTTTTCAAAGTATAGACAACAGAACACCTGAATAAAACGTAGATTACCAAGAAGCCAATTCCAGTCCTACCAAATCAAAATTTTGAGGAGGAAGAACAGTAGGATCTAATTTTTAGCAAGAAATCCAGGTGATTCTTACACAGGCTAAGGTGTAAGAACCACTGCCTAAAATTTAAAAGTAAATAGTTCATTGGTACCAACTTGTGCTACCAATGATTTTAAAATATTTGAGATGGAAATCCTCCTGGTCAAAGTTGAAAACTCTGTAAAGCAATAGAAAAAATTAAGAAAGCATATTTAGCATTGGTAAAGAACAAAAATAATACAACGATTTGGAGAGTCTTCTGAGCAAAAAACTTGCTGTTGAGCCTGTGATTTTTGTTTTTAATATTTTCTGGCCAATGACAATTTAAAGCATTTACATGTTAATAATATTTCAGCAAAATAGGCTATTCCAGTTGCCACATTTTTCTGAGGCAGAGGATTTTTTTTTAAGTTCTGTCTTTCTGAGCAATATTTAAAAGCAACTGATTCCTAAATCACAGTTAAAAATCACCTACTCTTCATTACTGGGATCCACACAATACTGAAGTTTATCTTGATGAATATGAAAACTAAATGAAAGTTAAATTTGTCACATTCTTTACTATGCTGCACACTTTCAGAGTTTCATTAAAAAAAAAAAAATCTACATAATTAGTTTAGCTTTACCAGAAAAAAAAATTGAATGACAAGGTCAGGCTCCTGACCTTTTAGTAAATTAGAGAAGATTGCCATAAATTGCACAATATAATGAAACACCAATTTGCATATTTGCTGCTATATTAAAAGGGATCAGTTTTAGCTCACAAAGCAGAACAAACAAAAACATGCATTTTAATAACTCAAATTACTCCCAGGAAGTGACCCTCAGCAGAAAGCCTGATTATCACTACTTAATTAGAAGCCTTGGAAATCTAAATCCTCCTTTAAATCCTATTCTGGGTACAGTGAAAGATGAAACCATGAGTTTTGTCTAAGATTCAATATTTACTCTTTACTAATATGTTTGCCGGAGAGGCTTCCCAAGCATTACAAAGACACGTGAGAAAAAAATTTAATATTCAAAGAAAGAGTGCACAAAACCTGTATTGGCTTGCAGGTGCAAAGCAATTAACAAGCTGGCATTTACAGTACTTTTAATTAATTAATTAAAAGTGCAAAGCTGACTTTCATTTCTTTAAATGTTTGAACATTTTATCCATCAATAATAAAGCTCTACTTGCTGCTGGGTGACAGCATCTGGTAAATGAAAAAAGTTAGTCCAATGCTGAAGTAAGTGAAGAGAGCTTTGGAATTGGCTTCTGTATCCCCATCTCTTCCTCCCCCTCTCCCACTCGTCCCCACTAGGTATATTACTAAACCTCGTGTCCAATAAGAGGGGAAATGGCCTGTTTCCTACTCTGCGTCATGAACCACAAGTGACCATATTTGATGTGACATGGTAACCTTGAATGGGAATGAAAACCACAGGCTTATTACAATTATAGTCACCATTAAGGACTTGCCGTTCTGTTTCCTTAGGGGAACAGAGTCGTTTGGAGTGGAAGCTATGTACCTCCATCTTATTTATAAAGGTTAAAAACGTAATTAGAAGGGGGAATGTCAATAATTTGCAAAAGAAGTGGGTAATGGCTTCTAATGTAATGCTACTGTGACTAATTTTACAGCTGGACGCTGCTCGAACGACGACTTTACTATTCCCCGTGAACACATTTTTGGCCAGTACATATTTAAAAACAACACTGTAATGTACTTTAATTAAAACATAAATACCTTGCTAGGCATTCACTCAGCTGGAACTAACTGTATTTGCTTAATCTACAATTTTAGATGTATTAGCAAAAATAAATGTTGGTGAATGTAAGAGCCTGATTACATATCTTGGGTAAATTGGTGATAATGAGTCAAGAGACTTTGTGTTCATTCACATATATTAGAATAAGAATCATTATGAAATTAAAGCTAAGATTAATCCTGCTAATGACACCACAGAGCATCTGGGAATAAGATAACCCAGATGTCAGATTCACTGTGCTACTGTGCTGCTATTTGATAGAGTAACCCTTGAAGTGTTCTTCTAAGGCAGATAGCTGCTACACCCCCCGCCCAGTCCCAGCACT
The DNA here is from genome assembly GCF_949987515.2 of Delphinus delphis. NCBI lineage: Eukaryota > Metazoa > Chordata > Mammalia > Artiodactyla > Delphinidae > Delphinus > Delphinus delphis. Next base: position 78,756,312 of record NC_082683.1, on the reverse strand, counting down.
TGAAATGCAAATGAGTGACAAGATAGTCTAATAATGAGAGCAGATTCTAGCAGTAAAGAAAATGAATAAATTAAAAAAAAAAACACCTCTGTACCACTGATAAGAACAAGCAGCAGGCACCCTGATGTCCTCAATTAGGGTGGATGACATCTGCTGAGCATTTCTCTCTAATAAAGCCCTCACTCGGTATTCCAAAGCACACGATTCTAACACTGTTAACATTTTAATGTCCTGGGCGTGCGTGGTAACATTAATTACAAGATGATTTAGATGACTTCTGAATCTCTTTTATGTCTTCCGCAGAAGAGAACACAGAGATGCAGCTTTGATATCATAAATAAAATGGGGACGCCTGCCAAGCATGAAAGGTACCCCGAAGTCACTTGCGTCTGCTCTGTTGTCCTGAACCTCTGTAACCAGGCAAAGAGAATCCTCTGGGCATTTACAGAGGGGAAGCAACTATGTGTTTTAGGGGACCTATGTGGCTTACAAGGAATTTTTCCCTTATGCTAAAGGTGAACATTTCTGTTGTTGTTTTTATTTCCTAATGAGCTTAGAGTCCAATTAATATTTTTCTAAGCACAGTTTGCCTTCCTAATAGCTATTTTCATGAGCTTTGGCAAATGTCACCAGGGCTTTCTTATTTGCTGGCAGGGAGATAGGGGCAGTTTCTCCCCTTATTTGAAAGACTAATGCAAAGTACTGGCACTACAGGGGACCCCAGGTGGAGAGCGAGGCAGGGGGGGCACAAGAGAAAAGAAACTTTTTGGGTATCCTACTACATAACTGGCATTGTATCACCGGGCTCACAAGAAAATACTATCATTATCTCCATTATATGGGGAGGCACCTGGGTCTACGAGAGAGAATGTAATTTGCTTGCAAAGTTATTAGACATTTAATAGGAAGCAGAACCAGGATTTGAACCTGGGTCTGACTGAGCTCAAAGTCCACTATTCCTCTTCCCTACATCTGTGGCAGTCATTAGGACAAGTCCCAGATGTTCTGAGTCTCATCCTTCAGGGCATATGATAATGTTATGTGTTTTTGCCCTCCTTTTGAGTTAGCATGGCCTTGTAAACGTCTTTGACCAAAGAGATGTAAATGGAACCTTAAAAAGTTGCTTTGTGCTTCAGTTGTCCCCTTTTCCCTATGAGGAAACATGAATGTCTCTCTCAGCCTGGATCTTAGGATGATTTGGAGCAGAGCCCACAGCCAACCTACAATGGACATGAAGAGTGAACAAGAGATAAATCTTTCTTATTTAAGGCTGTGAGATTCTGAAACCATTGGTTACAAGGTGTAAACTAGCCTATCCTGACAAATACAGTACTATACCCTGCAGACAGCCAAGCGCAAATCTGCAAAACCCACAACTGGCCTCAAATATGATGAAGACGGTTGGGCAAAAATAAAAGTGAGGAACGATGTGACTCAAAAGGTATCCCAAGAACGCTAAGACTCGGGGGAAAAAAAGATTGCAACTTAAATAATCCTAGTGAGTGCCATTTACGTCGTACGTGTGAATGGCTCCCCCTAGAGTTTGGCAGTACCCAACCAGCAAGATCTCATGCAGCAGCCTTGCCATTTCCAGCCCTGCTAGTCTGAGATCATGGCTCCCCATTTCTTTTACGGGTTAAGCCAGATTTGCAGGATGTGCTGGGTATAGAAGTCACAGCTCAGCCAATGAACACACGCCCAGCCCAACAAGGAGCTTGCTCACTGGAAACATTAGGAGCATTTCATCAGCATATGCATTCGGGTGCTTGGCCATGAATCAACATTAATCCCAGATGACAAATGGCTGTTACTAGCCACATATAATAAAATGAAACGATATTATATAGTCATAAACAAAGATGTTTTATCCGAATGTGAAAGGAAGAAGACAAAAGACTCTTTGGCTTTTCATAATTGACTCACTGTAGTAGATTTGCTGCTACAGGGAGAGGGATGTCTGGGGAGAAAAGAGAAAATGAGACAGAGCAACGAGGCAATACACTAACCTGTGGGAGTCCAGCCCCCTTTCTCTCTTGAATCTCTTTCCTGGCTGAAAAATGCTGATTCTCTAGGCCAACTCACCACATTCAAATGGCCTGTAGTTTGCCGAAAGAACAACTGAGCAGCGGGTTCAAAGTTCCCAGACAACAAGCAAAAGTTCTCCAGGATATCCCCCAAGTTTTCAGAGTGAGTGAACTGGACCGAGCAACTACAGCACTAAAGCAACTAATAGCTCTTGCGGGAACAGAGCCAGAGTGAGTCTCAAGCAAACCACACACAGCTGCAGGGCCCGGTCCTCACTACCCTCCTGGCACTGTCCAATCACTGCATTTGTTCAGGGAGCAGACCAGCGTCTCCATTTGGCAGCCCCAAGTTCCGTCTGTCCACTTCCACTTACAAGAATGTTGGTTAGTAAGAGTGGGAATGTCTAAGAAAGTTCTAACCTGGAGTAGAAGTGGGAGATCCCTCTAAAAGAAGGCAAAGATGTAGGCATAAGCTACACTAAGATCCACATTTATACTCCAACCTAGCCTCTCCCCAATGAAAGGGATTAGATAGCAAAGTCTGTGCTCTAGAAAATGAAGTAACTTGATACGAACCTCATGAAGCCTACTCTATATCACCCTGAGGTTTCACATTACTTTGCCGTTACATGGGTCATTTCCTTCACCAAGAATGCCTTCCACTGGGACTTGGTGAGCACCTACTCATCTTTCAAGATACAACTCAAGTGTGCTTATGAAGCCTTCTCAGACCCACTCAACTAGAGGTGCGCACACCCTCTTTTGTTCTGTACCTCTCTCATGTCCCTGAACTCACTCTACTGTTGTAATAACATCACACATCTGTCTCCTTTACTAGACCGCAAGGGCCATTGGGATAGAGGTGGTATTGCTTTCCCCAGCCCCCAGCAGGATGCCTGGTACATAGGAACACTCAGTACCAACTTACTGAAAGAGTTACTTGAATACTGATAGTAGGAGGCAGATTTAAGATGCTGTGCCAGTCTTGAAAGATAATAACACCCTATATTTTCTTATCAGGTGCTTTGGAACTGGTTCAATTATTTCTTTTGACAAACATGTAATACTTTTTATCTCCCTTTCCTAAGGCCTCTGCATCAGCTTTTTACCTCCCCAGATACTTTTTTAGTTTCTTAATAAGGTATCCTTAGATAAGCTTCATCCAATTAGCATTATTTTGTGCCCATCTGTGACAAGATAACTGAAAAATCAATAAACACAAAGGCTGAATGACCTGCGTTCTCATGATTGAGTAGACTCCTAGGTGTCTTTTATGCAGAAAAATTTATGGAAGCATCCTTTAAATGCAGATGTTTCCATCTGTTCCACCTTCATTCTTGAGGGGAAATGAAATAGGAAGATATTGTTTGTTTTTCAATCTAATATTTTTAACCTCTTCTTCTCAGCATTGGGAACTCTTGGTACTACATCTCTGAATGATATGTCAGAGGTAGGAGATGAAAAACAACAATGTATTGTTTGTCGGTTTGCTGCCAGGCACTGTGCTAGGGATTTCAAAGGTTCAATGAACTTAATCTAGATGGGGGAGAAAACATAAACGGCATCTTAAAAAATACTAAATAGAGATACATCACCAGTATGGAAGGATGTGGGGAATAGCTGGGATAACCTCTGCACTCAGCAGTAAGGGAAAGTAGAGGAAGAAAGCCCAGACAGGAGAGAAGAAAGAGACTCTAAGTGATATGTCGCACCTAGAACAATGATACCAGAGGACGTGGTGGCAGACGAGGTATGAAACGTGGGAGCCACGTTGGAGGGGTCCTGAGTGTCCCGCTGAAGAGTTTGACTTTACTGATAATGGGGATCATCTAAATTTTGAAAGAAGGGAATGACTCAAACTGTGTTTTGAAAGAATATTTTTAAAGAATATTGGAGAGAGGGCAACAATTTGAGGGATCGTGGGGTCTTTTGCAGAAACTCTAAATAAATAAATCATTGAGGTTTTACTTCTTTCTAACCAGAATAAGTACAAACTGATTGGCTAGGTGATGATTTCATTTAAAAGCAAACATAAGCTCTGAACTGGATACAAAATGGCTGTAAAAAAGGAATCCTAAAAGAGAATTTTAGCCCTTTAGCCTAAAAATGATGTCAACACCAGGCTTCCCATTTAGAACATGCTCAATACCAATTGCAGATGGCAGCCCACAGTCAAGCAAAGGAGAGAGGGGAGAGGTAAACACACAGTCAGAATGCAGTATGCATGCCCTCCTAGTGGTTTGTACATGAGTATACAGTTGAGAAAAGGAAAGGATTGGACAACTATGAAGGAAATAGGGGCATTCAGATAGAGTCACAAGGGCAACCTGAAGTAGGTTTTGAAGCATCAGTAGGAGTTCATCAGCTAGACAAAGGGGGAAGAAAACCATTCTTGATATAAGGGGGAAAAAAGCCCCCAACTACGGTGACAAAGGTCTAATTCAGAGAGACAAAGGCTGTCCCCCAACCCCAATCTTGAGGTTAAATATAATTTCCCTAAAAATCAATATTTTCTTTAATTAGATTTCATGAACCTGCCATCCATGAATTTCTCTTTACGTCTTCAAAAAGTCATTTCTATTTTCACCTCTTGAGATTATAAACTCAATGCTTATCATTAACTGCTTCTAATTCGACCAAAATTTGCTTCACTTCAGTTTCAAGGGAGTACATTTTTACTAGTCCTGCTTTTTCCAGGATTTGTTGACAGCATCATGTTACTTCTGTTGATATTCCTCACCCTTCAATATCAGAGAATCTTAACTTCTCTTGTCTTTTTTTTTTGGTGTTTATTTTCTCATGCCAGCACCAGGATCATTTGGACCAACGTATGCTCACACCATCCACTCTAGCTACCTAGAGACTTATTTTAATGAAATAGGAACATCTCTCCACACGTCAGCTCCACACCTCTGCCACTTCACCCCAGTTGCTAGATACTATTCCTTGTTATAATGCCTGTTAGTACACCAGGACCCTTTAACCTGTACGTTAGCTTTTCAATGTTCTTGAAAGGACATATCACGTACAGAATTCAATCCAAGAATTCTAGGGAAAAAGGGACACAAGGACCATACTAAATATGGCATCATAAGCCTGAACTTTTAATTATTTGACCTGCTCTCCTTGTGCCCAAATTATTTCCCAATACTTCTACAACTGTTCTTGGCAAGCAGACTGCACATTAACTCTTATTTAACCACAACTGGCTCTTTACTGTCTCTCTTCTTTCTTTCCTTGGGTAAGAGAGTGCCTTTAATAAAAGTGATCGTCTCAGAGGAAACTTAAATCCCACCGCCTCCCTTCACTGCTGCACTTAATGCTGTGTGTTTAACAACACCTTGGGGATTACACTTAAATCCTGGAAAATCTTTAAGCAACAACACACTGGCAACAGGAAACTCTTCCTCCCCTGAGATCTCAGGGACAGAGAAGAGCTAGAGTGATGGGCTGTCTGAGGGAGGGCGGATGTCCAGAGGATGGGAAGCTCCTCTCAGAGTGGGGCGCAGATGACCTGCAGGCTCTCCCTCCACACACGACAGATGGACCAGGCACTGAGGGTCCTGCAGGTCTGGGATTTCAGGAATAAAATCAACAGACATAATGTTAGGAAGATACAGGTGGTCTGCACAGCCATATACTCCCATCCCTGCCCACAATCAAGATCTAACTTAAACCAACCCAAAGGAGAAATCTGGGCAACTTTTAAAGATCCTTTCCCTAAAGGAGATTTACCAACACACACACACACACACACACACACACACACACACGCACACGCACACACACGCACACACACGCACACACACACACGCACACACACACGCACACACACACGCACACACACACACACACTCACCCCATTGCTCAGTCCAGGATTTAAGAAACTTCATGAGGCCCTTCTTCATTGCCTCCCACCAAATTTTCTCTGGCTAAAGCTCAAACCCACTCCGGTTTCACTCTTCCTTCATTGTGGAAGGAAATAGTTGGTCATTCTTTAGGAATAAACTGTTAGGATGCAATGAAATAGAAGATTCATTTTCTATATTCTTCTAAGGCAGAAAACCACCTGGTTATTTGTGTGTACACAGTCTCTGCTCTGGCAAGAAAGTTCAAGGACATAACCAAGTGATACACCAAATAAACATCTTGCCTTCAAAAATCCATTTCATGTTTTACCACCTGAAATACCAAGGCTTAAGAAAAGGCAGTTTTGGGGCTTCCCTGGTTGTGCAGTGGTTGAGAGTCCGTCTGCCGATGCAGGGGACACGGGTTCATGCCCCGGTCCGGGAAGATCCCACATGCCATGGAGCGGCTGGGCCCGTGAGCCAGGGCCGCTGAGCCTGCGCGTCCGGAGCCTGTGCTCCGCAACGGGAGAGGCCACAACAGTGAGAGGCCCGCGTATCGCAAAAAAAAAAAAAAGAAAGAAAAGGCAGTTTTGACCTGAAAGAACAAAAGGAAAGATGTACTGGCATGTGTGTTTACCTCGGGGGCTATGGCATACCAGGACACAGGATTGCTAAAGCTAGCACGCTACAGGTATCCGAGGGTTTTTTACCAGGGGAAGCCAGCCATCTAGTTAAATCTATCTCAACATTTTCCAGGCCAGCCTTAGTAGATGGTGTAAAACTCTGGGCCCCCAACTACACATCTGTTTTGACATTAGAACAGATTCAAAACTATTTTCTGAGTTGAAATCTGGGCCCATCTATAGATGCTCTCTTGGCTTATGTTCAAACAGAGACAGAGCCTTTCTCTCCAGGCAGACTTCCTCGCTCAACTTTCACAGGTTACTCCTTCCTTGATCGTCTAAGATAGACATAACTATTTATGTGGCACCACATACCAGCTGTGCTGCAGGTACTTTTCAGGAAGCACATTCTATCAAAAATCTTAGCTACAGTGAATGACATTTGGAAGGATTTTCTGGAGGAGAGAGTTTACACGTCCTCCACGATCTCAAAGTTCTACTCCTGGGTTAAACCATGTCACAGAGAGCTGGGTACTAGGACAGCCCTGTGTCAGCTGGCTGTGGTGAAATGTTTTTACTGGAGTTACAACTTGTCAGGATGTAACTGGAATATTTTCAGGGCCTGAATTTAGGTGGTATGGATGACTTTAAGATTTGGGAAATATTTAGATAATAAAATGTTTCGGTCTTGGTGACTGATTGGACGTGGGCTATGAAGAGAAAGAGAGTAAGAAAAACCAGATTTAAAAAAAAAAAAAGAAAGAAAAACCAGATTTCTTTTTTAAGTTACTGTAAAGTATTGGCCCTAGTCCCTGTGCTGTACATTACATCTTTGTATCTTATTTATTTTATACCTACTAGTTTGTACCTCTTAATCACCTTCCCCTATCTTGTCCCTCCTATCACCTTTCTCCCGACTGGTAACTAGTTTGTTCTTCATATCTATGACTTTGTTTCTGTCTTGTTATAGTCATTCATTTGTTTTATTTTTGCCTTTCCCTGTCTGATATTTCACTAAGCATAATACCCTCCAGGTCCATCCATGTTGTCAAAAATGGAAAAATTTCACTCTTTTTTATGGCTGAGTAGTATTCCATTATGTATATGTACCACATCTTCTTTATCCATTTATCTGTTGATGGACACTTAGGTTGCTTCCATATCTTGGCAACTGTAAATAGCACTGCTATGAACATAGGGGTGTATATATCTTTTTGAGTTAGTGCTTTTGTTTTCTTTGGATATTATACCCAGAAAGACAGGTTTCTGACATGGATAATCTGATGGGTGCTGGTGCATCCAACATTAATAGATTGAGGCTCAGAAGAGAATAATCAGAGTTTGATGTGCATGTGAGACATCCAAGTGCCCAAGTACTTGTGTTTAGCACAAATGCGTGTTTCTGACCCAAATAAATGGGTCAGAAGTCGGAAAAGAGGGCAGTACTAGAGCAATGGACCAGCAGGAGAGGATCTGAGACCATCAATAGGAAGAGGACCCAAGGAGGCCGTTTAAAAAAGAAATCCAATGACACATAAACCACAAGATCAGTATTCCTAAATAAGAAATCATTTGACACCAGATAGCATGAAATTGATCATGTGACTGTTCAACCTAAAAATAAGAGAGCCCAGAGATTTCATTATGTTTAGGAGTAAACAAAAGACTCATGCATGACAGCTTAGTTCTCACCAAATAAATAAATATCTTTATTGACTTCTCCCTCAGTGGGAATATTTCCAAAAAAAAACTAGATTGTTGGATCAAAAAAAACTATGATTTCAAAGAGGACATCTGCAATTCAAGGGAAAATACTGAACAAATATACAAATTATTAACAGTAATTTTCTCTTAGGAATGTGGGTAAAAAGACACTTCCATTTTCTTGTATATTTCTGTAGTATTTGAAATCTTTCTCTCAAGTATTTTTAAGGATGAAAAAAAATGAACGTTTAAAAGAAAACAAAGTGGACTCCTACGTATCTTCCCAGTAAACGTTTATCTTTTCTCTGCTGCCTTCTTCAATCCTTACCACCAATCTAAGGAAAGCTGTTTTCATTTTACCTGTTGGTGTCTATTGGACTAGTAGATGCCAAAGAACTCAGGTTTAAGGGGAAAACTGTGACCTCCAGTGTAAGAAACTAGAACACAGCCTGTCCTTTGGCAGGCCTGCTGGCTCTCTACAGGGGATTACTCAACAGAAATGGAAAAGCGGGCTCCTGGTGAATCCACTATCTGTCACCCACAAGCAACCCTGGCCCTCAAAGCGCTCTAGCCAAGTAGAAATGAAGCTTTTTGTCCACTTCAGCAGACCCTTCCTCTCCACTTCAGTCTTTTCTGAGGTCATTCCTTCATGTGGTGCTCTAATCCTGCAGCTTTGCAGAGACCATATCTGGGACTGAAAGGTCAGCCCACCTGGATCAAGAGGGCATCTGCCCCTTGCCCTGCAAGCCTGTTAGTTTCACATTTACAGAGAGAAACTTATCCCCTGTTGCTCACACTGATGAACCTAATGGTTTCCTGGCATGCCAAGGTTCACAGCCATCTGCTCTGCTGGCAGCCGGCCCACATCGAAGGAGGCGTGCCATGTTCGGGGGCGGGCGGGGGGAGGGCATGGATAGCAACCAATGAGAGGTTTCGAAAGCAGGCCCAGTGAATGCAGTCAGTGATGCCTATTTGCAAGAAGACCTCTTGGTAGCTAGCAAAGTCAAATGGAGAACACATGACCTGCTGCTTACAAGGCAGCCTATCTACTGACAATCGTTGGAGTAATATCATCAAGGCTGGTTTTTCTTCTGTATCCCTTTTTCTAATTGGTCATCAGATGTGGAATTATGGGCTTAAAGGAGGTAAAGCCTGGATGGCCGGGCTTCTTCTGGGTGACAAAGCACAGGACAGAGGATAAAGCACCATTTGTGGGGAAACCTTTCCTGAGATATGTAGATGAAGCTTATTAAGCTGTCACCAGGGCTGGGTCCTCGCTTCTGGTGAGGCTCCCTCACTGAGAAATGTGACTTTATACAGGCCTCTTGGATGTGGTTGCCATATATATTGCATTGGAGATACTTATACTAAAAAATGACTTGTTTATCTGAAATTCTAATGTGGCTGGTGTTCTGAGTTTTTATTTGCTAAATTTGATAACTCTACTCTTAGATCAAGCTAAAAAATAAGAGCGGGCGAGGAAGAAAACTCAAGAAGATTTGGAGCAAGCCTAGGACCACTGGCAGAAGTTATGTCTTAGGATCAGGGTGACTTGGAGAAATCTTTCATCTGAAAATACCCCTTACCTATGCCTGATGCCATTGACTGTTGAAGGATTTCAGTAGTTGTTTTAAATGCCAGCGACATCTCTTAAGATTTGTCTTTCATCATCTCCTGTACACACACCTGAATGTGCATGTGTGGGTGAACATACAAACACACACACCTCCAGCCAAACTGTTGTCCCTGCCCGTCCTTGTGATGCCACACGCAGTCCAGTCTCCACGGCTACCTGGAGTGGCTCCCTCCACATTGGTACTTTATGTCAGACAAGAACATTGACTTTGGAGGCAGTTCAACCTGGGTTTGAATCCCAGATTTGCTACTGAATATTTACAAGTCCCGGCAAGTTCCTTCCTCATTTGTTAAATGGCAAAATCAAAAGATTTTATGTCGTTATCCTCAAAGCATGAGTCATAATCCTTCTCCATCAGGTTACTGTGAGAATTAAATATGATCATGTACTAAAGTGAATTAACCGACATACAGCAATTACTTTTTTTTTTAAAGTTACTACTACTACTGCTGTTGTTGTTGTTGTCAGTATATCACTCAAGGCTCAGCTCGCAAGCACAGGAAACCAGGAATTGGCTGCGTCAGTTTGAAATCTGGCTCTCTCTTGTTATTCTGCTGATCTGTGCCTCAGTTTACTTATATATATAATGGGCATACATACCATGCCTGGAAAAGGGAAAGTACCGTGTAAGCATCGGCCATTATCACTGTCTCCCATAAAGCATTCCCAACCCACCCCAGACCAGGATGGCACAATCCTGCTCTGAATTTCTCTAGCGTATGTTACCAGTCCCACAGGCACTTGGTTTACAGGACGTGTCTTGTCCTCCCACTGCGCCCTTAATAGGAGCTCCTTGAGTGAGGATGACAGTAATGAAGAGGAAGCAAGCGCCAGGATCTGAGCCTATGTGGACAGACGGACAGACAGCACATTGCCTCTATTCACTATGCCTACTGTGTGCCAGGCACTGTGTTAGGTACCATACGTATTCTCTTTCACTTAGTGTCCTCTCCACCTTTTGAATTAGGTCATTGTTTTTGGCTTTTACCAATGAGGAAGCTCAAGCTTAGAGAGGTTCAGTACTCGCCTTAGCTTGTCCGGCCTGGCAGGTATTTCAGGACACATTCTCAGGCAACCTGAAGCTAGAGCCAATGCTTTAAGCTACCATGCTGCTTGGCCTTGGACAAATTACTTGAATTAACTGAGCCTTAGTCTTCTCAGCTACAGGACAAGGGTGATAATGGTAACTCGTTGACTGGCAGTGAGGACTAAACAAGGTCATTCATGTGACGTGCCCAGCCGGGGCCTGGTACGTGCCCAAGACACACTCAGCAAGTCCTGGGTGTTAGCCGTGCTTTTATATATCACAGTTGGAGATGGAACTTCTGTCAGCCTGCCTCCAAAGTCTAGACGCTTAACCCCTGCCCTGTGATGCCAATTGAACATAGACCTGAAAAACACATAAAGACACCCAAAACCTCTAATCCCAGGACTGATTCAATAACTGATAACTTTTTAGGTCTGCCCTGGCTTTTCTGAAAGGAGGCTTATTCTTAAACTACCGCATCTGTAGCACATCTCTCTCAAAGGGAGTTTGAGCACACACTCGGGGAGGGGGTTTTTCTCTGAGATAGGGCCCGACCTTCCGAGGTGAGGACCGCCCTCAGGACCGCCAGGAGCAAGAATCAGACCCACAACCCTCGTCTCTCCTTCCCCACGGGCGTGGGCTCCAACTCTAGAAGATCCTTCCAGATCCTGGGCCGCCTTCTTTGGCACCGCTTGTCTCCAACGTAGACCAGAGTCACTCTGTTTAAAGTAACACTTACCTGTCCCTTTCCCCAGCGGACAGCACGGGCTCTGGTTCAAAGTGCCCCTCCGTGTGCTCCTTGGCCATTTACCAACTCCTTTTAACCTCAGTTTTCCTTTTCCTTTTTAATCTGTGAAAATAGGTTAACAATAGTGACTCAGAGAGCTAGAGTGAAGATCAACGTGAAGTGATATCTATGAAAATGCCAAGTTCACAGGAGGCATTCAATATATTATTTATAAACATGCTTAGTAACATGTTAATTAAGAAGGCACAGTTCCAATAGCTTTACAAGCATCCACTATTTGATCCTCATAATAACACTATTGAGATAGGGATTATTTTTACCCTACAGATAAGCATACTGGGGTATAGAGAGGCTCAATAACCTTCCCAAGGTGGCACAGCTAGTAAGTGACAGAGCTGAGATTAGAGCTTAGGCAGATTTCATACTTTTAACCACTATTCAGAGTATCAGTTCTTCTCTCTTCCCCTTCATTGCTGACTCTTCTCTTCGATCCCTAGGGTCCCCAAATATGTTGTCCCAACAGTGGTATGTTGGGAGCCCAAATCGCTATCCCGCAAGCTGATAACAAGGGCAGCTGTAGAGAGAGAAATGATGTTAAGGTTTTCAACAAAGCCCGTCATGATGAGGTTCTCGTCTGACTCTCCAGTCTTCCTAATTCCACAAAACCCCTCTGTTCCAAACAAAGGACTGCTTATAACGCCCAAACCTGCAAATTGTCCTCTGCTTCCATTACATCGCGCACGCTTTCCCTTCTGTCTGCAACGCCTTTCTCCCCTCCTTCATTCTCTCCCTCCTCTTCTAATTCCTACCAGTTCCTTCATGCATCACTTTACCAGACAATTCCTCCCTTATCCTTGAGTTTAGGTGCCCATTCACCATGATTCCGTAATATCCAGGGACTATCTCCTTTCAAAGCATTTGTCACACTGAGCCACAGTAATGAATTGACTCCTTTATTGCCTGTACTCAACTATGAGGTTTTTGTTGTTGTTGTTGTTGTTTTTGCGGTACGCGGGCCTCTCACTGTTGTGGCCTCTCCCGTTGCCGAGCACAGGCTCCGGACGCGCAGGCTCAGCGGTCATGGCTCACGGGCCTAGCCGCTCCGTGGCACGTGGGATCTTCCCAGACCGGGGCACGAACCCATGTCCCCTGCATTGGCAGGCGGACTCTCAACCACTGCGCCACCAGGGAAGCCCGACTATGAGGTTTTTGAAGGCAGGAACTGTGTTTTGTTTATCTCTGCGTCTCCAGTGCCTGGCACTCTACCTGCCTTAGAGTAGGCATTCAATATCTATTTGTTCCTTGTCTTGGAATTCTCTCTCTGCTCTCCAACTTCTAAATCTCTTACTTTGTCCACAGACATATATTATCTGACAGAGAGGCAGAGAAAGAAGCAGAAGGTGTCAAAAACAAAAAGAGGAAATGGTGAGGACAACCTATGGATCACTTTGGCTTACCAGTGGCCCGCATTCTTTGGTATTCCCCAAATTCACTAAACCATGTAAATCTAAACCAAAAGTTAGCATTTAATCTGTTGCTTACAACTAAGAATTATTATTCATCAAATCTAATTGGTTAGATTATTTCCATTTGATCTTTTTTAAAAGAAGGACAATGCTCTCTACCAGAGGATTGCATTCTAATTCTGAAAAATGTGTAAATATTAATATCAGATGTGTTCTGAGTAATGAATAAAACAGAGCTGGCCCTGGAGCAATTGGAAGTACTGTTTAAGTTATCCCTTTCTTGCAAAAGAATGTTAGTTAATAAAGCCCCATAAAACACATAAAGTGGAATGGAAATCATCAAAATTTCCCAAATTGATCCCCTAAAGTGAATAAGAAATCTGGTGGGTTCCAGTAGTCATTGTTTGAATATAGGCACAAAGGGCTGAAGAACACAGAAATTTAAGAATCTGCTTGTATGCCTTATGCGGCAGCATTTCTACCTTCAGATTTTTCTTTGGCTTTTCTGAGATAGGTATTTGTTCTCAATTACCTTCTTCAACAATTAGAATATTCAAGAAATCTGCTTATTTAGTCATCAGAAGCCCAGTATAACACCTCCAAGAAGATTTCTTACAGCTACTTTGTGATAACTTATCCAAACGTAAATTGGAACAGGAACAGCAAGTGTGTCTTTCAATGTTACCTGAACCCAAATATGGTTTTCTCTTTCACCTAGAAAACATGTCATGACTAAAATACATTTATTTCAAAATTTTAAAATACAAATTCGACGGCAAAGTATATACATATGTGTACATGTGCCTATGCCTGGATATTTGTGGGTATAAATTTCTTTTTGAGACTGTTTCTTTGAGAAATGTCACCATATTTTTTTAAAGACTATTTAATGACTAGTTAAAATAATGCCATTTTATCCAGTATTGGCTCTATAACAATTATGCTCCTATTAACAAATGGTAGGATGTAGTTCGGTAATTGGCTGTCATACGTAATCTCCATGAAGAGCTGTGTACCCCAGATGTCTCCACAGTACATTCAGCTCTACGTTGGAAAATAAAAAGAGGTTTTATACCAACAGTGATGGAATAATAATGAGAACCAAGCAATGGTTTACTCTCCTGACCCTGAAAATCAAGGATGAGGCTACTTTTTGAGTCTTGAATCTCACCCAGTGGACCAGCCCCTTGGCATGCTCTCTGGGATGTGGAAAGCATTGGTCCCTGAGCATCTCATCAGTTATCCTCAAGGCTCAGATCAAAGGAAGACCACCTTCCAAAAGCTGCTCCACCAGCAGCTCTTGCAGCGATCCACATCACTTCTGCAGGGCTCACTCTTGAAAACAAAATTCCAGGTTAAAAAGATAATGTAGATAAAACAATTGGCAGATAGATGTGATTGGAGAGGTGAAAAAAATTAAAGAAGGCTGATAAACCAGTAACTCCATTTGTGTTTTATTCAGTTACAATAGTAAGTAATTTAATATAATAATTTATGTGCATTTAAAAGGCTAGGCAACAGAAGCTCTAAGGTAAGCGTGACTTCCACAAACCTGTTGTAATACTTATCTAAAAACAGTTGATATTTATTTGTGGAATAAATCCCTAAAATTCCTTTCTAAAGGCCTATCAAACCAGATTGGGTCCCATCCCAACAAATCGAATTAGAAATCCATGTAAAGCTGCTAACTGAGTCATTAAAGTGATCTGCATGGATATTCCCAGTTCGCCAGGAAACCTTCTATTTGGACACTTAGTCAAATGCTGCCCTCTTGTGAGGAAACTCTTTAAAAGGCTCTAGCAGGCCCTGGGATTATAAAACACTTACGGGCTTCAAGTAAGAGACCTGAAGAAGGTAATCCAGTAGAATATTCAACTAGAAACCATAGTTATTCTAGATTTTAAAAATCCATTTCATTTTTACTTTGTTAATAATGCCTAAATTTTCTTTATAAAGTTATGTTAGAACTGGTAAACTATTAAAATTACAGTAGGAGAGTAGCTTGACCTGTGTGACATTTAGATATTTTTAGGCTCTTACATTTGATAATCTAATAATAGTAATTAATATTAAAGTTGGATATATTTATTTTTAGCTAGTGATGCAGCTAGAGAATTTATATGAAATTAAAGAGACCAACACATGGCTTCCCACTCTGTCAATAAAAAAACACAGAAGATAAATTCTGAAAGTGAACTTTGTATGATGACAGATGGTAACTAGATTGCATGTGGTGATCACTCAGCGTGTAAAAAAAATATCAAATCATTGTTACACACTTGAAACCAATATAATATTATTTTTCAACTATACCTCAATAAAATTTTTTTAAAAAACACACAGAAAAAGTGATGGCTATTCCGCTGAATATTTGTGTTTCTTTACTTCTAGATATTTATTTTGCCATGAAAGTCATGAATCATAATGTTCTTAAAACAGGAGTATTGTTATATCCTCAAATAGAAATCTCAACTAGTCACTTCTAACTCAATAGAGGGCAATAAAGGAAAATCTCTACTTTCAAACTTCTTCACAGAATTTTAGTACATGTTATTTAACCAGCAGTAACAGGCATTTAACATTTTCAAAGTGTATGCTAAACTTTATAAATCCTGACAGTGCAAATTTCCTCCTAAGACACAATCTTTCTACTAGAGCATTCATTCATTCATTCATCTTTTATGTCTTTTAACAAATCTTTATGATTGCCGACTCAGTACCCACACTCTGCTAGTCACATGGAATACAATGGTGAAGGAATGGACCTTGTTCTAAAGCAAATGGCTCCTACAGCCAAGTGGGGGAGACAGACATGTAATCAGGTCATTAGGAAACATTGTCACAAATGCTCAAGAGAGGGATAGCCATGGGGCTGTCTGGGAGCACATAGAAGGGACACCTGATCCAATATTGGGAAGGCAGGAATAGTCTGCTCCCCAAGGAAGTAAGGTTTGAGCTTTGACAAGGTTCTACAGCCAGAAAGCCCTCTAAAGGTAATGCTAGTAAGACAAGACAAATTTCTCTCTCCAGAAGAAATTCCACCAAGACTGTGACACTGTGACAGCTTTGTGCTTTCATCAATATATCATCCCCAATTAGATATTCAGTAATGGTTGTTCCACACTCAGCCACCAGCCACACACTGGTATTTGAATTAAATCTCTCCATAAATGTAAAGTGAAATATCCCTATTTTAGTAAATTTACTTAGCAGAAAATTTTGTTCTCCTTTCTTAATTTTGAACACATCCACAGAATAATATGCCTCTTTTTTCCTAGGAAAATAAGAAAACTAAAATTAAATTATTTTGTAATTATATAGTCCTCATGTGCTCCACTGTAGCAGCTAGCACCATCTTGGACAAGTCATACATCTACAGTCTAAGATCCCTTCAGTTCAAATATTCTGTAAGTCTATGCGCAACACTATAAACAAAAATTACTCTTCAGTTTAAAGCGCTGTATTCATTGTTGAGTGTGGCTGACTGTCAGATTCTCTTCCTCTGATGGTCATCTTGGTATGTAAGAGAAAAATTCTTGCTTGAGATAGATTTAATCTTTTATTTTCTAATCAAATGCTTTCGTCGTTGAAAAAGAAAATAGAAGATGAAGGTTTTTTTTTTTTTTAATAAGATGTTGGGGGTAGGAGTTTATTAATTAATTAATTAATTAATTTTTGCTGTGTTGGGTCTTCGTTTCTGTGCGAGGGCTTTCTCTAGTTGTGGCAAGTGGGAACCACTCTTCATCGCAGTGCACGGGCCTCTCACTATCGCGGCCTCTCTTGTTGCAGAGCACAGGCTCCAGAAGCGCAGGCTCAGCAGTTGTGGCTCACGGGCCTAGTTGTTCCGTGGCATGTGGGATCCTCCCAGACCAGGGCTCGAACCCATGTCCCCTGCATTAGTAGGCAGATTCTCAACCACTGCGCCACCAGGGAAGCCTAGAAAATGAAGTTTTGGGGGAAAAGTTTCCTAAAGTCCTGGTCCTGGATAAAAATCTCAGCAATATGTCAAAAGCACATTTCTGGAAGAATACTTAAGTCCAGGAAACTTGCTAAGTGAGAGACCTTTAACATTTTTTCTGAACTTAAATATGAATGCAAAAAAATTTGTTGGGATTTTTGGTATTCGTCTATTAAAATATGTTTTATAGACAGTTATTTCTTGATTAATGTGTTGAAACTAATTTGAATGTAGAAAAAATTTAAAACAGATACAAACACACACACACACATATATATATATATATATATATACACACATATATATATGTATATATATATTCTCAACTTAAACTGTGTGTAGGTAGGCTCCATTACAATTTTTAAATGGTACTCCATGCTTTGAAGGATGAAAAGCTATATAAATCAGAGGCAAGAACTTATATAAAGAATTAGGAAACCCTGGGTTCTATCCGAGAATGTAACAAATCTTAGCCCAGTCACTTAACCTCTCTATGTTTGAATTCCCTCACTTGTTCTGTCTCACGTGTGTCACTGAGTTTATGTAAGGATCCCATGAGCTAATCTTTGTGGAAGTACATTGAATATTACAGCAAACTAGCAGCAAGCTAAATACCCACCAATAGAGGAAAGGATAAACAAAATGTGGTACATTCATACCTGAAATATCACACACAAAAATAAAAAGAATAACCTGGAGATAGATAGATAGATATAGACAGATAGATGTAGATACAGATATTCATATGACAACATAGACAGATCTTAAATAAGCTATAATGTTGAGTAAAAAATGCAGGATGCAGAATGATACACCACTGTTCTACTTATATTTTTAATAAGCCCTCAAAACAATACTATATGTTGTGTATGGATTGTATATAAATATATGCATACATAATTTTTTTTAAATTAAAAATTTTAAAATTTTTTTTAGTGGTTGTCCCTCAGAAGAGAGGGAAAGAAACAAAATTCAAGTTTAGAAGGGACTTTAGCCAAATATATAATTATTTTAAGAGACTGGAAGAGAATATGACAGAGTTAAATAATTCTGAGTGCTGGGGATCAGATTCCACTCCCTTTATTCTCTAGTGCTCTCTTATACCTTTTAGACTTCTTCTTTAAAATTGTTTTAAGCTAATAAAATAAAAAATAAATAACAAGAGTAAAGCACCTCAGTAAAAAGATTGAAATAAGGCTCTCCAATCTTTAAGATCTCCATTGTCATATGCATATGAGCCAGCTGACTATAGGGTCGATCGACATTTAATAGAAGATGCAAATAAATATCTACATAAATATATCCTGGGGTGTAAATGCAAACATGCATTCTTCTAAAAGAAAAGTTTTGAGATACACAATTTCAAAAAAAAGATCTTTTTCCTATTCTCTGTCTTCAAATCTTCAAATAAAATCTGGACTTTCATAATTTTTTTTTGAAAGGAAGGGATCAACCAAATCTCATTGTATTCATGTTCATATCAGCTTGAGATGTTTTTCCCAATACTCCTATCCAAACATTTTTTCAAATGACTGGAATCTCTCATTTCAAAGTCCAGATTCATCAGCCTGTAGAAGCAAACTGGAAAATACGGGATGTGACTTGCTCAACAAAAGTAATTAAAGATATAAACAGATGGTTCACAGAAAATGAAATACAAATGGCTGCTAAATACATTTTCAAATGCTTACCTTAACTCATAATGGGAGGATTGTGATTTAAATTATACTGAAGTATCTTCTTTTTCTACCTATCAGATTGACAAGGACGGCTGTTTAATAAGGCCACTTACTGCATGCTCAGGGTGTAGGGAATCAGATATTCATCCAACACTGGAGGGAGTACAAATCAGTACAACCTCCACGGAAGATAACTTGATAACACCCATCAAAATTACAAATGTATACTTTCTTTGACCAGCAATTACATATCTAGGTATTTACCATACAGATGTTTTTTGCATGTGTATGATATGGCAAATGTACACGGCTATTCTTGTTGCAATAATTTTAACTGCAAAATATTGGAAATATCTTAAATTTCCATCAGTTGAAAAGTAGTTAAATTAATTTGAGTACATGCTGCCCCCAAAAAAGGAGAAATCTCTCATGATTTGAAATAGAAAAATCTCCAAGATCAATTACTAAGAGAATGAAACCAGAGTACAGAGCAGTGCGTGAAGAACACTGTCATTCGTAGAAAAGAGGAAAGACAATGTGGGCATAGAATGTTTCTGAAAGAATAGATAAGAAAATGCTAATGCCAGTCACTTCTGAGGAGGAGCACAGAATTGGGCATCTGACAAATAGTGCTGAAAGGTAGGCTTTTTAACTACACTATATTTTGAATTTTGAACTATGCAAATGTGCTACTTTTTAAATTAAGTTAAAATTTTAAGTGACTACATAATTTTAGTTATAATGGTGGGAAACCTTTGAAAGATGTCCTAAATTTTAAGAGGTTCTAGTAATGTAAAGTGTTCCCCTTCCAACCTCCCCACCTCCAAAGTGCATGAAAAGAAGAATTATGTCCCAAGGCAGAGCTAGGGAGGAAAACTTCCTCAGAGCATGGAATCAGTTTGTCAGTTCTAGCAAATTATCTCACCTGAAGCTACCACACAAAAATCAACATACGATTTCTTAAAACCATGCCCAATTCAAGATACTAAGTCAACTGCTGCTAAATGAAGCCCAAATTCAAATTTTTAACAAAGCTTAAAAACCCAATAGTCTCTTTCCCTACCTGGTTTTCAATTTTATTGTGAAACTCAGCAGGTGGAACATAAAATACAGAAGCTATTTTCTCTTTTGGCAAAGCAAAAAATTCATCTGCTTAGCTCAAAAAAACTTCAACATTTAGAACCAACTGCTAAATCTGAACTACGTGAGCTGCATGTTTGAAGTAGATGAAATCCAGCACATACAGGGCATGAGCCATATAACAGGTCGCCATGAAGCAAGAGGGATTGAGGTTTTATCATAGGAAACCCTTGGGGAAGTTGTTCACCTTAGCAGATAGTTACTGCTAATTTGCATCTGATTATCGGTTTATGTTTTATTTTAGCCCTTTAACAGGAAGGCTATTATGAGGTTAAGAATTTTACAAAAAAAAAAAAAAGAAAGAAAGAAAAGACATTATTACCTCCTTAAACTGGAAACCTCAAGTGGATATTTCTGTTATCTGGTATTATATTTGACTACCTTTTTATACGGAGGAATCAATTGTTTTTGAAATGTCTATATTATTTTGCCTTGTTATTCTCGTTGTTATTTTCAATTTCTTCAGATGCATTGCTGCCCAGTAACATGTCGTCGTCCAGACTGGGGATCCCAAAATTATGAGCCCTGTCTCCTGGTCCACCTGCTGCAAAGGGTCTCCTGGCCGACGTTTGATGGTCTCTTGCTGGATCAGGGCACTTGAGTTTTTCTTCTGCTCTGAAGACCAGTCAGTTCCCATTTCCCTTATGAAGAAATTTCTCTTTCTTTGTGAAGTTCCAGGCAGAAAACCCTTCCCAGCATCTCCTTGAGAAGCTCGATACAGAAAGGGAATGTCCTCTCTGTGAGTTAATCAGCATTGACCTGACAGAGTGAGCAGAGGAAAGAGAAGAATTTTATCAACTGACCTCAGTGTCATAGAACTGAATATATATAAAAGGAAAAACGGAAAAGTTTCAATTTCCATTGGGACATTTTTCTAGAAATTATAAACTGTAATGTCCTAGAAATACAATGACAATTTCCCCCAACAACCTTTCTTTTTAGAGACATAAAAGCCTTTCTAAAAACGCCTGCCAAATGGACACCCACACGTCTTGAGAGTCACCCACTGAGCTGGCATTGCAGTAAGCTTTTAGTGCTTTTAGTGAGAATGATGCCACCCAGCACATTTAGGCTGGTTTCTATCCCTTAGGACTTTAAAAACGAGTTTCACAACCAGTCTTTGCCACGGGCTCCCACGCCACCGTTCCTCACTTACATGTACCTCACAGTTTCCCTGACTGATGCACCTGGCAGCCTGGAGCTGCCTATGATAATAACTGTGACACTTGCTTTTCTTCTTCTGAAGTTATGGATTCATTAAAAAGTAAGCATTGCATCTTGCTAGAGAACCAGGTTGAGCCCACACTGAATGTTTCTATTACTTAGTTACAAAAGACAAACATAAATGACACATACACACACACACAACCACATCTAATCCCTCTGCAAATGCTACAAATCTGCTTTCTACCCATGGGTGCCAACCCAAACCAATACCTGTCTGTAGGCTGCTACTCAAGATGTACACTTAAAAGGTACAATCTGCATTTAAGGAAAGAAATCCCCTCGTCATCTTTATTAACTGCATTTGTAGCTTTGCTTTTCTTATATGATTCACCCCTGCGTCGTTTATAGTTTTCTTTTCTTCGTGTTCACTCTGTGAAACAAACTGGAGTTCTGTACACAAAATTGTATCCCAAACCGGTGCTCCCCCCTTGTCACTTGCCTGGGTTAAAAATGGCCAAACCGACTTGTAATTTGGTTAAATAAAATAAATTAATTAATTAAATGCCCCCAGGTTAAGACCCTGCCTTCCAAGTTTCAGCCCAGAGTCAATTTGTATGGCCAAGTTATAAACCCCTGAAAATAGGAAACTAATACCACGAGGATTTAAAATAATAGAAAATGTTTCACATAATATAAATCCATAAGCAGATATTATATTTAAGTCTTAATATCTACATACTTGGACTATCTTATATCTTGACAATCACACAAAGTAATCTCACTCCCTTGCCCCCTCCCTTTGACTCTGGGTTTCATTCCTATGTATTAACAACGCTCTGGGCCATAAAATACTGTATTAATATTAGTTTGTCACAGCAGACTAAATTTAGAACAACTCATTAATATGAGAGAGTTAAAGGCAGTCAGCCAAGAGTACCAGGGACTATAAGCTCTTAAGGCTATAAGTTATGCAGATATGCCACTTGAACTGGAGCGGCAGCCATTCTTTTTGTGACTAATAAGAGATTCTATTAGTTCTAAGCTGATTCTCATTCTAATTAAGAAATGTGGGAAAAGGCAATTTTGCCATTGTAGGTATAGTTGATGTGCAACTAGCATCAGTCTTATATCATCCCTCTTGGCTTCCTGGTCATATAAGATTAGTGGCACAGGCATAAAATGAATATTCCCCCTGCATCCACATAAAAAAAAAAAGAACAACTTGGCCACTGTATTTGCGATGCCGTAATCATAATCGATGTTTCTGGACGATGTCTAGTAATCAGTGCCTTTTCAAAGCAAACCTTTTGTGGCTCAGAATCACCCCAGTTGGACAAAAAGTTTTGACTTTTTACAAATAAAAAACCTTTCAAATGGATACTTCTGGACCTGTTATGCCTTTCTTTGGGCTTGTCAAATATTAATTTTTTTTCAATTTAGTCCCTTGCTAAGCTACAAATATTCATGTCTAACACCAAGTAGCAGTTCAGGGGCTGACAACTTGGTATGTACCTTTTGAATGATGCATAGAAAGCAGCAGTTAGCACAAAGAAAAAGCCACCAGATTGGTCTCAGGGAAACCCAGTGTCTGAATTTTTCATGATTCCTCTAGCATTTAAAGAATAAAAAAACTGGCTACTAGTGTTGGGAGACCAAAGTCGGGAAGGTCAGAGCCTGGAAACGTGCAAGAGATTCCAGTCTTGCCTGGGGAAAGTCAAAGGGGATTTAAGCTGCTTAGGAGAAGTAGAAGAAAAAAAAGAAATTTCTTTTGCTTGGTTTTAGTATTTTCTGAACACCAGAGCAGCAGAATAAAAGCTATAAAAAGGTGCACAGCCCTCCCTCTCTCTAGGGTCCCTTATTTTTATGTCTCTAAGGACAACAACTTACCTTCGCTTTTGGGTTATGAGGATTACTGTTAAACTTGCCCAGATCATGCCTTTCCTGGTGTACTTTTTCACTCATGGGTGCTCTCTCCCAAGGAAACCTGCGAGGTGGGGAGAGGAGAGCAAGTCAGTTATTTGTTTCCCTGGATATGCTTGCAAGCACCTTCCATGGAGGTGAGGGGCAAGTGGGGAAGAGGATGTCTTAATTACCTAGATGCCCAGTGACTCGGGACTGAAAAATATTCCCCCTTTGATGAACTTTTCTGCATTTTATAACAATGTATAGGAAATCTAAATTGAATCCAGGAAAACAAATGAGTGGCTCCTACAAAAGGAAAAAAAAAAAACTGTACAGTGTTTAAGCAGCTGATGATTTCACCTGTCACCGTCTCATTAAGCTCTTAATGAGTTCTTTTCTATTCTTGGTCACATCTGATTTTTTTTTAATATAAGTCCCTTTGAACAGCTGGGAGTAAGAATCGCCTTTGATCACTGAATTCTTCTGAATTTTCAGTCAAAACAAGGCCATTTTCATCCTGACTTGGGGTATTTTTATGAGTTTATTTCCCCCAAGTACATTCCTGGGCATAGCTTTCCAGGCTGGGAAGAGCCTGAACAATTAATGTATACATTTTTACATAAATGTTTATAAATTTAACAAAGGGAGAGAGCTTTGCCACAAGAAGCCTCAGCTCTTTTGAAGGCGGTTTTCTAATGATGACCCTTGGCGTGTTGGACCACATGGGATTCCTCTGAGAAGCGTCGGATGAAAATTAGTCTATTCTCATTTCAAACAGAATTTTGCTGAAGTCCTGATCAGAGCATCAGCATGGAGTCCAGGGAGATAACACTCGCTACTTGATTCACTCCGCAGCCTCCCTCTCCTGGTAATTGTTGCAGGAACACATAGTGACAAGGCTCTAGGATGTGAGCGGTCTGGATGTACTCCGGCTGTTACGCTCTGTTTAAAGATTTAAACCATCAGGGTATGATAAGGCTTTTTGATGTTCATTGAACACGGAGCTTGGGTACAGAAGAAGGGGAAAGGGCTTCACCAGAAGGCAATCATCTTTCAGAGCCACAGTAAGACAGAGAGAGGTGGGGAAATCTCAGCCTCAGCATAGACACGGAACAAAGGGAGATGAAAGGGGCAGGGTGAGAAAGGGGCCAGCTCTCTGGCTGTGAGGCAGAACTTGCTCTATGAGAGTTCGATGCCTTAAAATGCAGGGAAAACATTTAGTGTTCCTCTTTCATTAAAACACACTCATGTTTTGATGGGGAGGGGATAATGCCAGCTGCAAATTTGGGTGGCTTCAGTTGACCCTGGATTTAAAAGAGCCTGCCCATGGCTTGTTTTGAAATTATTTAATGAGTATTTATTTTGAGTCAGATGAATGTCATTTCCAGTGCTCACCCCTGCAAACCTGGAAGAAGAACCTCCTTAAAGTACATTTTTTAAGACCCTCACAGTGTTTTCTTTCCCCAGAGGTAAAACCTGAATATTTGTCTTAAAGAACATAAGGACCAGGAAAGGAAAGGGGAAAAAAAAGTGTCCCCTTCAAAACCCAAGCCCGTTTCTTCACATCCTCTTCTTTGGCAAAATACTAGCTTTTTTTTTCACCCTGTTCACAGCCCTATCATGCCATGTTAACCAAGCCTGCACTTTGATTGTACTAATTAGACAAGAACCAAGATTTCGCCATCTTCGTCTCCCTAGCCCCTGGCATAGCTTTCTGCGTGCACCAAAGTCTTAACAAATGTGTGTTGAATGAATGTAAGACACTAAGAAATGACAGAATAGATTTCAATTTATTTTCTGTGCCTCCATTTAAACTTTTAGAAAATTGCTGCATACAGAAAGCAAAAAGTTGTGCTTTTTCCTTCTTACATCCTGTGCCAACAAACAGCAAGGCCAAGGCATAGTTGCTGAGAGCCGATGCTTCAGAATCAGAATCAGACACATCTGGAATTGAAGGCAGCTTGGCTACTTACCTCAGGACTCTGGGAAACTTATTTCACTCTCCTAAGCTTTATTTTCCCCATCTGCAGAATAAGAATATTAAAAAGAGCTCCCTCTTTGGAGTGATAAAATCCACGTAAATATCTAGCACAATGTTTGGCATACATTAGAACGTTCCCAAAAGTGTAACTCCCGTTATTAATACAATTGCTATCATTAGTATTGCTCTCCAAAACATTTTCATACATGGTGACCTTAGAAGGGGATTTTAGAAATATATAGTCATCAGCATAATTTAAGTGGAGGACTTTATGATGACGTACGCTATTGAGGGGTTGTTTCCACACTCGTCTCTGTTGTGGCATGAATAAAATGTGCTGTGACATGCTGGCCTCCCCTGGTCTGACAATGTGCTCTGTTCCCACCTCATATAAGTGTTCTCTATAGAGGAAAGCCCCTCTTCACTTAGATGCCAGCAATGGAACTGCAAGTGGGTTTGATCAACCAAACACCGGGAAACTAAAATGGGTCTTGCCTTTTTGAACCTGGAAAGTGATAAACCAGTCAAAACAACATGTACAGTGCTATACCCTTTCCTCCACATATTTCAATTCAGTACGACATAATCACTGCTTCTGAGGAGGCAGAAAGGAGATGAGACTCAGAACCCAATTCCATCCTATGGTGGCCAGAGCCCACCTGAGCCAGGGGCCCATCCCCAGTAAGCTGTGTCCCAGGAGAAGCCACCCAACACCACCAGGCCCTCTTGTGTATTCCTCACAACAACCCTATGAGGAAGGTCATTACAGATGAGAAAACTGAAGTGTAGAATGATAGTATCAAGAAAATGATCTTTACTGCCATTTCTTTTATTTCTCTTTCAAAATATTGCTTAGTAATCTGCTAGACTGGAGGTAGGGCACTCATTCTCTCTGACCCTCTGTACAAATCCCTCCATCTCTCTGGGTCTCAGTGTCTTCATCTGCATCAGTGGGTTGGGGGCTGGGGCAGGCATGGTGATCCGTTCTAGCTCCATAGTCTATGATTCATGCCAGAAGGGCTGAACAACTCTGATGACACTGGAATCTCTGTGAGAACCACAAACCTTGTATCATGATCTTCCTCTCCAATTTCCCCTCACCTTCCCATCTCCCATACTGGACATGGGAGCATGGTAACCATTACCATTACGTCAAGAGTTCATTTTAGCAGAGCTCAAATCTAGGGAGCATTATGGCCAAATAATGTGCCCCACAATTGAGACATAAGGGAATTACTGTTTCCTTTTCTCTAGCCTGCAACACAGAGAAAACCAGTCCTCTAAAAACAAATTGATTGATGATATAATTTAATATCTTCATATGATTTCTAGTAGCAGAATCAATCAGCTGCTAGCACAACCATCCAAGGTGGAGAAAAAGAAAACTTGCACCAGTTGCTTTTCTTTTATTGCACTTCCGGGTACTCTAAGAAAAAACTCTCTCCAGAAAATCAATACGGCCGATTGTGCCCAGCAGTCCCCCATTACAGAATTAAATCCATATGCCAACACAAGACAATGAAGAGACCCCACTAGCAAGGGATCCATTTGCTTTGTTTGACTTAAGCTGCCCGGGAATGAGACCACAAGACTGGCTATAATTTAATGCAAACCTTGGCCTATCCTGGTCATGCATATGACTGACCCTCAGGGCACGACCATCAATTTTCTATTAAAGATCAGAGATTTGACATATCAAAGTCAACATCTAGCTGAATAACTGCAGTAACCTGATAATAATTCTTTTGTGGATTTCGCAGTAGCTTTTCAGTAAAGTATCAGAAAGGTAGCCGATTTCAATCCTGACCTGGCAAGATCTGAATATGAAATAAAGGATTTCAGCTTGATCTCCCCATGATGTGAGGATGAATGTTCTGGTAAATGTTAACTTAGTGCTCTGAATAGCTCAGTAATAGATGGGTTTAGGCAGTAATAGGTTTAAAATGTCAACTTATTGAATAATAATTTCATGTTGTACAAATACTATGTGTAAGAAGGGATTTGTTTTGCAAATTTTGAAATAAATGAATGGATTTATAATGTCCTTGACTGTTTCATTGTTCTCGTCAGAATTTTACAGAAGAATCAAAATTAGTTTCTGTTTTCTCTCGTCTTGCTGTTTTCCTGCCTTGGTCTTTAGGCAGTTTTCATAATTACTGGGCCTCCCTGAATTCTGGTCATTAATTGAGCTCTTCCTTGTTTTGGTCCCCAAAGCCAAGCTGATAGCATTATTTTCTAGTAAAAATAAAAACTCAATTATCTTTCCCTATAAAATGTTTCATGACACCAATAGCATAAAAACCTTTTCACCAACCCAGCTGTAAAATGCTCAACTGTTGAAATACAAGAAGCAAATAAAATTCTGTTTCCCTAACTGGACTCAGCCCTTCAGTCCAATTATAAGCTGACAGTTCTGTAAATCCTGGTGGAACACAAGTGTGGGTAAATGGAATTGTGATTGGGAAACTGAGGACCTGGGACAAACATCTCCACCACAACCTGTGTAAAAGGTCCTAGATTCTGCAACTGCCCCACCACACACACTCACACTTCCAACCATACAGAAGAAGTAAACATGTTTGCTCAGGGAAATGGGAGAGGCCAAAAAACCATCCAGGTGAGCTCTCTGAATACTTCAAGGCTGATCTTCAGCCCCTTGGCTTCCCTCAGCTTCCCAGAAGACTCAGGAGAAGCCCACTCTTGCAGTCCACCAGCCTAGCACTTCGAGGAGCTCCTCATCTAAGGTATAAAGGATGCCTTGATTTCCACAAAGCCAAACACCCTCAGTAGTTTATAGATGCTCACACTTGGGAAATATCTGCATGAAATTGTCCTAGACATTTGTGCTCAACCATTGAGCTCATCGGTTGAGCGCATCTCTCTTTGCCCTGAAACCGCAGAGAGGCTCTGTCCTAGTCCTGGTTCTTCCAGCAGCTGATCAAAAGACAAGGATGTGAGTGCTAGTAGTTTGTTTGGAAGGTAAAGAAAACATTGGTAAGGGAATAAGTCAGGGAAGCAAAGGCAGTGAATAAAAGGTGCATTATCAAGTCAGTAACCATTTAGATAACAGGAACCTAGTCCCACTGGGGAGACTCTGAGACACTGTTGGAACTAGAGTATTTATACACCAACTCCCCTGTCAGTCATTGGTTGAGGCTGCTCCTGAGGGGCATTCATTCCTTGACATTTCCATCTACTGTATGGGTAAGTAGAGGATTTCAGGGGCCAGAGAGAATCCTCAGGAAAAAGTGCAGATGCTGGAATCTTGAGGTCAGGCAATGTGCACTGAAATGGAAAGGGAGAGGGGTGTGGGCAGGGCACTAATACCCTCTGTTATGGACTCTGGCCTTTTACTAACTTCTGAAACTTTTCTAACTTGTTTTTAAGTTATGAAAGTTAATATGGCTCATGTATCAATAAAACAACAACAACATATCTAAACAGTATAGAAGAGCACAAGTATTTTTTTAAAGGCCTTCTTCCTTCCAGCCATTCAGTCTTATTCTCAGGGATGACTATTTTTTTACAGCTTCTTTTTTCTCTATAGGTAAAACCTACATAATATAAACACATATCCACCCACATTAGCTGGATATCCATTTTTGTGCTCACAAGTAAGGTCATCCTTGACATAATTTCCTTCAGTTTGCTTTTTTTCACAAAATAAAATATCTTAAATATCCTTGCATATCAATATCTCTGTATTTGTCTCAAACTTTTTAATGGATACTAATATGAACATATCATAAATCATTAAGCATTTAGGTATTTGTTTCAACTCATATATATATATATATATACACATTTCCTAGAAGTGGAATTTCTCATTTAAAGAATATACACATTTTAAAATTTGACAAATCATGCCAAAGCAATCTCTAAACATTTCACCAATTTACACTTCTACCAACAGTGCATGAGTGCTCTCTTTATTCCTATATATATGCCAACAATGGAAATGATCACACTTTTTAATCTTTGGCAAACTAATAGGTTAAAATAGTATATCACTGTCTTACTTTTTGCTCCTTTTATTATGAGTGAGGTTCCTCAATTATGTTTCTTTGCATCTTCACATACAACTTACTAACGTCCTCTTAGCCTTTTTCTTAATATTTCAAAAGCACTCTTTATAAACAAATACTTTTCCAGTTTGTGTTTTGTTGTTTATTGTTTTTATGTCTGTTTTTCTGTATAAAAATATTAAATATCTATGTTTTCAAATTTATCAATTTTTTTATGTTTTCTGGGGTTTTGTTTCATAGTATGTTCTTCCTCATTCAAAATGATTAAAAACAAATTCAACTATGAGTTCTCTAGAGCATTTACAGTGTGATATTTTTTTTCTTTGTGGTACGCAGGCCTCTCACTGCTGTGGCCTCTTCCGTTGCGGAGCACAGGCTCCAGACGTGCAGGCTCAGCAGCCATGGCTCACGGGCCCAGCCGCTCCGCGGCATGTGAGATCTTCCCAGACCGGGGCACGAATCCGTGTCCCCTGCATCGGCAGGTGGACTCTCAACAACTGAGCCACCAGGGAAGCCCTACAGTGTGATTTTTATATTTAAGTCTTTATTTAATCTTTTTTTGATATAAAATATGAAGTAGAAATTTGGTTAAAATTATTTTTTCCAAATGACCACTTATTTGTCTCCAACCAAACCTTTTGCTAAATATTTTTTCAGCACTGATCTGAAATAACTCTTTTATCAATAATCAACTTCCATATTGGTTTAACTCTATTTCTGGAGTACCTATTTTGCTTTAAGTGTTATAGATTTGTAATAAAGTTTATCATCTCATAAGGCTTGTCCTTCCTTTTTAATCCCTAGAATTTTGCCAGGTTTATTTTTCCAAATGAATTGTAGTATCATTTTGTCCAGATCACAAAAACATTTGGTGTTTTTATTGAATTATTTGAATATTTAGATTAATTTAGGGATAATTGTCATGTTTACAACATCCAGTCTCCCTATGCAATAACAAAATGCATTTTTCCAATCATTAGTCTTCTTTTATGTCCCCTGGAAAAGTTTGTTTCGTTGAATTGTGATTTTGTACCTCAGAGGCAGAAAGTTAAAAGATAATAATTATTATCATTTATAAAAACTATTATGTTTTCACTTGAGGAAACAGTTTTTTCATATATTTCCTGCACCTTTTTTGCTGAATTTATTTCTAAGTAATTAATCATATCCATAGCTTTGGTAAATGGGATGTTTCATCCCATGAGATTTACTAATTCTAATTGTTTCTGTGTTAGCTATTGATTTTTGTGTTTTAATTACATATCCAGCTACCTACTGGATTCTCTTACTCTCTCTAAAGATTTTCCTCCAGTTTATTATCTTGAATTTCCCAGATTTATAATTTGTAACAAGTGAAAATAATGATCTTTAAAATCCATTCTAATACTTATACAGTAATTCTTTTTCTTTTCTAATTGCATTGGCTAATACTTTAAAAATAATATTAAGCAATAATGATGATTGCTGGAAAGTTGTCCTGTTCCTGACTTCAATAAGAATGCTTCTAGCATTGTATTATGAAGAATGATGCTAGATTTTGAACTAAAATGTATTTTTATCATGTTAAGGGAGAATTCATCTATTTCTACCATAAAAAGTTCAATTCGAGCAAAGATATTTAATTTTTCAAATGCCTTTTCACTATCTATTGAAGTGTTTTCCTCTTTTGATCTATTTATATGACAGATTGTATTAATGTATTTCCTAATAATTATCCTTGCATTCCTGAATTGAATCGATTTAATCATATCCTTTTGCTATTGTGCTGGATTCCATTTGCCATATTTTATTTAGGAGAGGGCTTTTAATTTACTGGTAGAGATTACGGATACTTTTCCCTTTTTGTGCTATCTTTGACAGACCTTAGGATCAGTGTTATGCTTGCAGGCCTCTTTCTGAAAACTAGCAGAAGGAGTTGTTCCCCCTTTAAGAGCTGATCTTAGACCAGTGAAGGAGGATTCTCTAGAGGACACATGATTTCTCTTGGTTTGACCACAGGCGTGGAAATGGGTATAGTTCAATTCAAAAATATGTATTGAGCACTTATGTATATGTTGAAACTATGTAAGTGGGAATTTGGCTCTTAAAATTAGTATGCAAGGCAAAAAAATCTCACATTACTCTATCAAACTACTGAAAGGGACTTTCCAATTATCTTGAAATTTAAACTGAAGCCCAAAGCAGAAAATAACAAATATCCATACATTTGATTAAAAAACTTATAAATCCTTGAAAGACTTGCTATAAGATAGAAAAACTAGTGCTGTAACCCAAATTCGGGTTTATAAGAGAACTCAAGACATTAGAGATGAAGATTGAGAGAGTCATTGAAGTAAAAAGCTGTCAGTCGAGTTAGCAGTACTGTGGCATTTCCCCAACTCTCCTCATAGGTGACCCCTCCTAAGCCAAGTGAGAAAGGAGCTTCAAGGAAGTCTCTCATTAGAGATGGGTAGTCTTCCTGAAGGGACAACTGACACGATAGCCTCCAAAAGAGATGCTGAGCTGCATCTGTCCAGTGACCCTGGACCAGAGCTGAGCCTGGGCAGTTCTTGGGAGATGCTGACAATGTCCCTGGGATGAAGATAAAAACTTGTGTAGACCACAGTGTCTACGGTATGAGTGGTTTATCCTTCCAGAATTTGGTGCGGCAAGGATGTCAAGTCTTCATTAAACTAAGAGTTCATCTCACTAGCTACAATCTTGAAAGGTCTCCACTGAAGGAAGCTACCTGTCAGGGCAAGACAACACCAGCAGAATGGGGTTGGCAGTCTACAATCCTAAGCAGGATCTGAGGGAACAGTTGTAAGAGCTCAGCTAGAGAACAGATCTCCAACACTGAGGGTCAGTGCAGTGCCAAAGATCCCCAAAGGGATTTCTAAAAAACCCACAAAATTTCCTGGAATGAGAGAGCCAACTTTAAGAAAAGCCAACTTTAAGAAAAGCCAACTTTTCTGCCACATGGAAGGTATCACAGCCAGATTTCATCCCCACTCATCAAGTACAGCATTGCCCTTTTAACTCTCATCTCACCCTTCTTGCCCTAGCACAGGAGGAGCTAGGAGCATAAAGGGGTGAGACTACATAATGATCAAGGGATCGATCCAAGAAGAAGATATAATAATTGTAAATATTTATGCACCCAAAATAAGAGCACCTCAATACATAAGGCAAATACTAACAGCCATAAAAGGGGAAATCGACAGTAACACATTCATAGTAGGGGACTTTAATCCCCACTTTCACCAATCGACAGATCATCCAAAATTAAAATAAATAAGGAAACACAAGCTTTAAAAGATACATTAAACAAGATACACTTAATTGATATTTATAGGACATTCCATCCAAAAACAACAGAATACACATTTTTCTCAAGTGCTCATGGAACATTCTCCAGGATAGATCATATCTTGGGTCACAAATCAAGCCTTGGTAAATTTAAGAAAATTGAAATTGTATCAAGTATCTTTTCCGACCACAACACTATGAGACTAGATATCAATTACAGGAAAAGATCTGTAAAAAATACAAACACATGGAGGGTAAACAATACACTACTTAATAACGAAGTGATCACTGAAGAAATCAAAGAGGAAATCAAAAAATACCTAGAAACAAATGACAATGATACATGATGACCCAAAACCTAT
Organism: Delphinus delphis; assembly: GCF_949987515.2. Taxonomy (NCBI): domain Eukaryota; kingdom Metazoa; phylum Chordata; class Mammalia; order Artiodactyla; family Delphinidae; genus Delphinus; species Delphinus delphis. Next base: position 78,723,734 of record NC_082683.1, on the reverse strand, counting down.
GGGATGCAGCAAAAGCAGTTCTAACAGGGAAGTTTATAACAACATAATCCTACCTTAAGAAATAGGAAACATCTCGAATAAACAACCTAACCTTGCACCTAAAGCAATTAGAGAAAGAAGAACAAAACCCCCCAAAGTTAGCAGAAGGAAAGAAATCATAAAGATCAGATCAGAAATAAATGAAAAAGAAATGAAGGAAATAATAGCAAAGACAATAAAAACAATAAAACTAAAAAACAATAAAACTAAAAGCTGGTTCTTTGAGAAGATAAACAAAATTGATAAACCCTTAGCCAGACTCATCAAGTAAAAAAGGGAGAAGACTCAAATCAATAGAATTAGAAATGAAAAAGGAGAAGTAACAACTGACACTGCAGAAATACAAAAGATCATGAGAGATTACTACAAGCAACTCTATGCCATAAAATGGGCAACCTGGAAGAAATGGACAAATTCTTAGAAATGCACAACCTGCCAAGACTGAATCAGGAAGAAACAGAAAATATGAACAGACCAATCACAAGAACTGAAATTGAAACTGTGATTAAAAATCTTCCAACAAACAAAAGCCCAGGACCAGATGGCTTCACAGGCGAATTCTATCAAACATTTAGAGAAGAGCTAACACCTATCCTTCTCAAACTCTTCCAAAATATAGCAGAGGGAGGAACACTCCCAAACTCATTCTATGAGGCCACCATCACCTTGATACCAAAACCAGACAAAGATGTCACAAAGAAAGAAAACTACAGGTCAATATCACTGATGAACATAGATGCAAAAATATAGCAGAGGGAGGAACACTCCCAAACTCATTCTACGCGGCCACCATCACCCTGATACCAAAAACAGACAAAGATGTCACAAAGAAAGAAAACTACAGGCCAATATCACTGATGAACATAGATGCAAAAATCCTCAACAAAATACTAGCAAACAGAATCCAACAGCACATTAAGAGGATCATACACAATGATCAAGTGGGGTTTATTCCAGGAATGCAAGGATTCAATATACGCAAATCAATCAATGTGATACACCATATTGAAAAATTGAAGGAGAAAAACCATATGGTCATCTCAATAGATGCAGGGAAATCTTTCGACAAAATTCAACACTCATTTATGAAAAAAACCATGCAGAAAGTAGGCATAGAGGGACCTTTCCTCAACATAATAAAGGCCATATATGACAAACCCACAGCCAACATTGTCCTCAATGGTGAAAAACTGAAAGCATTTCCACTAAGATCAGGAAGAAGACAAGGTTGCCCACTCTCACCACTCTCATTCAACAGTTTTCGAAGTTTTAGTCACAGCAATCAGAGGAGAAGAAAAAGAAATAAAAGGAATCCAAAAAACTACTAGAGCTAATCAATGAATTGGGTAAAGTAGCAGGATACAAAATTAATGTACAGAAATCTCTTGCATTCCTATACACTAATGATGAAAAATCTGAAAGTAAAATCAAGAAAACACTCCCATTTACCATTGCAACAAAAAGAATAAAATATCTAGGAATAAACCTACCTAAGGAGACAAAAGACCTGTATGCAGAAAATTATAAGATACTTTTGAAAGAAATTAAAGATGATACAAATAGATGGAGAGATATACCATGTTCTTGGATTGGAAGAATCAACATTGTGAAAATGATTCTACTACCCAAAGCAATCTACAGATTCAATGCAATCCCTATCAAACTACCACTGGCATTTTTCACAGAACAAGAACCAAAAAATTTCACAATTTGTATGGAAACACAAAAGACCCCGAATAGCCAAAGCAATCTTGAGAACGAAAAACGAAACTTGAGGAATCAGGCTCCCTGACTTCAGATTATACTACAAAGCTACAGTAATCAAGACAGCATGGTAATGGCAAAAAAACAGAAATATAGATCAATGGAACAGGATAGAAAGCCCATAGATAAACCCATGCACATACGGTCACCTTATCTTTGATAAAGGAGGCAAGAATGTACAGTGAAGAAAGGACAGCCTCTTCAATAAGTGGTGTTGGGAAAACTGGACAGCTACATGTAAAAGTATGAGATTAGAACACTCCCTAACACCATACACAAAAATAAGCTCAAAATGGATTAAAGACCTAAATGTAAGGCCAGAAACTATCAAACTCTTAGAGGAAAACATAGGCAGAACACTCTATGACATAAATCACAGCAAGATTCTTCTTGACCCACCTCCTAGAGAATTGGAAATAAAAACAAAAATAAACAAATGGGACCTAATGAAACTTCAAAGCTTTTGCACAGCAAAGGAAACCATAAACAAGACAAAAAGACAACCCTCAGAATGGGAGAAAATATTTGCAAATGAAGCAACTGACAAAGGATTAATTTCCAAAATTTACAAGCAGCTCATGCAGCTCAATAACAAAAAAAACAAACAACCCAATCCAAAAATGGGCAGAAGACCTAAACAGACATTCCTACAAAGAAGATATACAGACTGCCAACAAACACATGAAAGAATGCTCAACATCATTAATCATTAGAGAAATGCAAATCAAAACTACAATGAGATATCATCTCACACCAGTCAGAATGACCATCATCAAAAAATCTACAAACAATAAATGCTGGAGAGGGTGTGGAGAAAAGGGAACACTCTTGCACTGCTGGTAGGAATGTGAATTGGTACAGCCACTATGGAGAACAGTATGGAGGTTCCTTAAAAAACTACAAATAGAACTACCATATGACCCAGCAATCTCACTGCTGGGCATATACCCTGAGAAAACCATAATTCAAAGAGTCATGTACCAAAATGTTCATTGCAGCTCAATTTACAGTAGCTCAGAGATGGAAACAACCTAAGTGCCCGTCATCGGATGAATGGATAAAGAAGATGTGGCACATATATACAATGGAATATTACTCAGCCATAAAAAGAAACGAAATTGAGCTATTTGTAATGAGGTGGATAGACCTAGAGTCTGTCATACAGAGTGAAGTAAGTCAGAAAGAGAAAGACAAATACCGTATGCTAACACATATATATGGAATTTAAGAAAAAAAAATGTCATGAAGAACCTAGGGGTAAGACAGGAATAAAGACACAGACCTACTGGAGAACGGACTTAAGGATATGGGGAGGGGGAAGGGTGAGCTGTGACAAAGCGAGAGAGTGGCATGGACATATGTACACTACCAAATGTAAAATAGATAGCTAGTGGGAAGCAGCCACGTGGCACAGGGATATTGGCTCGGTGCTATATAACTGCCTGCGGGGGTGGGATAGGGAGGGTGGGAGGGAGGGAGACGCAAGAGGGAAGAGATATGGGAACATATGTATATGTATAACAAATTCACTTTGTTATAAAGCAGAAACTATCACACCATTGTAAAGCAATTATACCCCAATAAAGATGTTAAAAAAAAAAAAGAGTCATGTACCAAAATGTTCATTTCAGCTCTATTTACAATAGACAGGAGATGGAAACAACCTAAGTGTCCATCATCAGATAAATGGATAAAGAAGATGTGGCACATGTATACAATGGAATACTACTCAGCCATAAAAAGAAACGAAATTGAGCTATTTGTAGTGAGGTGGATGGGCCTAGAGTCTGTCATACAGAGTGAAGTAAGTCAGAAAGAGAAAGACAAATACCGTATGCTACCACATATATATGGAATCTAAGAAAAAAAATGTCACGAACAACCTAGGGGCAAGACAGGAATAAAGACACAGACCTACTAGAGAATGGACTTGAGGATATGGGGAGGAGGAAGGGTAAGCTGTGACAGGGCGAGAGAGAGGCATGGACATATACACACTACCAAACATAAAATAGATAGCTAGTGGGAAGCAGCCGCATAACACAGGGAGATCAGCTTGGTGCTTTGTGACCACCTAGAGGGGTGGGATAGGGAGGGTGGAATAGGGAGGAAGACGCAAGAGGGAAGAGATATGGGAACATACGTATATGTATAGCTGATTCAGTTTGTTATAAAGCAGAAACTAACACACCATTGTAAAGCAATTATACTCCAATAAAGATGTAAAAAAATTTTTTTTAATTTAAAAAATAGTGGTGAGAAAAGTAGTTGAATAAGGCAGAGCAATAGTGAAAGAACAAAATACCACACATCTTCCCCTGCTGGATCTACAGATTACTGAGTGGGGCTGAAGCTTTTTGGGAAGTACATAAACAGAGAACTTTGAAAATGGATGGGAGAATGAAGCTGTGGTTTGAACTGGACTGGCCATCTTTATGTCTTAAAAATGAGAGAACTCTAAGTCCAAAGGTGAGTGGAAAAGCTATGGGATATGCCCAAGATATTGCCAAGGTGTGAGGGAGACTTGACAGTCCATATTTGAAGGCAGAGGTGAGACACATGGCATAATCAAAATTACCCTTGAAAATCTCTCAGGAAGGGTTTACTTTGGAGACTGACACCCCACCTTTCAGTAATTCCAACAGAACAATTTTTTCTTCCAGCACTGGAACAGATTGCAACTATTTCAGTTGAGCAGAGATGAAGTAGTTGGCTGAGTTTAGCAGCCATATTGCAGGAAAAATATATACCTTTAAACACGAGAATCACACTCAGCACAGCAATATGCTCACTCTACAAGAAGCACAGGGACACTGGGACTGTGTGGGAGAATGAAAGCTAGAAGATGTGAGGCTCCCAAATACTGCTTATTCAGGACCATAGATTAATTAAATGCAATGGTGAGTGGTATCACCTACTTTCCCTGGTGAAATCTGCCTCCTTCTCTTTCTCAGTCTCTCTCTTCCCCTCTCTCCCTCTCTCCCTCTCTCTGTCTCCTGGCTCTGTCTCTCTCTTCCCTGGTCTCTTTTTACTCTCTCCCTCCTTCTCTGCCTGTCTCCTTTCTCTCCCTCACCACCCCAGGTACGTATAGTGAGATGCATCTGCATAGGTATGACACATACGATGCAATTCCACTTTACCTCACCATCTGAAGACTCAAAGATTAGTAAGCCTTACTTCTCAATGAGTTCCCAGATAAATGAGAGAGAAAACTATGTAAACAAATGTGTAATAGGTCCACTAGTAAAAGTAAGCTTAAGGTCCAGATACAAAGGATACATCCTGGTCTTCATCCTAAGAAAGACAGACTCCCCAAGAAAAGTAAAGTAGTCTAGCACAGCCCATCATCCTGAACAGGCAGTGCCGATGCCCCACACAGCAGTCTCTTCCTTCTTAGTTGAACTTGGAAAGCTACTTTTTAAAATTGATAGCAGCAAAAGTGATATGTTGTATTTACAAAGATTTGACAATATTTCTCCATCCTTTTCAAGGGGTTGGGTGAGAAAATTGCAAAAGGGGTTGAGTTTTGCACAAAGTTGGCAGATTTGGGAACCAGACTAGCCAAGCAAGCTGACTTCTGATTCCATGCTCTATACCTCACAGCCTCTGAAGCAGAGAGTCATTAACAAAATTTTTAAAACTTATTACTCCTAGAATAATACTGTATTGACAGTAACTATAATCAGGGATTGGGATAACTATAAATAGATTTTTGAAAGATTCAAGCATTAGAAGCCCTTAAATGTATACTACTGGAAGCATAAGCGTGACATCAAGGACAACTGCATCTATGGGAATTTCAGGTCTTTTTTTTTTCAGCTTTATTGATGTATAATTGACAAATAAAATTGTAAGATACTTAAAGTGTATATCATGATGATTTGACATACATATACATTGTGAAAAGGTTCCCCCATCTAGTTAATTAACACATACATCTATCACTTCACATATTTATCTTTTTCTTTCTTTCCTTTTGTTTGGTGAGAACATTTAGGTTCTACTTTCTTAGCAAATTTCAATTATATGATACAGTGTTATCAACTATAATCACCATGTTATACATTAGATTCTCAGACCTTATTCATCCTATGGCTGAAAGTTTGTACTCTTTTACCAACCTCTCCTGTTGCTCCCACCCCCCACCCTCTGGCAACCACTTCAGGTCTTTATCTATAACCTGATTCCCACCTCCATGAACCAAGGTCAGGTGTTCGATGGAAATTCCTTTGCTCTTTTTGAGTTGTTCCTCCAACCACCCCAGATCTCACTTCTGCCCTCTGACTTCCTCTATCCCTTAGGGAACATTTGAAGAACAGGATCCCAGCTTAAGATTCTCTCATTCCAGAGGTAGTGTAGTGTGGCTGGGAAACTTCCATTCTAGCACAGGTCTTGAACTAGCTAAATGATTCATGTAAATTCTCTGGGCCTCAGTTTCATCACCTTTAAAACTGAACTAATAAACCTAGAATAAGCTTTATCATAAGTTTCCCTGAAATCCAGCCACCGCCTTATCCTATTAACATTTTTAGGGTCTTTACTTGCTGTCTTCAGGAACGGAATGAGGAATCTGACCAGGATTGTGCCAGTCTGAGAACACCTTTTCAATACAGGCCCAATCAGTAGCCCCTGTGGAGAGAGACTTCCTTCCTTCCCCCACCCACCCCCCAGCTAGTAATTGGTAGAAAGAATACTAGAAACCATGTCTTCCGATCTACATTAATTGCTCTGCCCACTCTATCTCAGAGTTCAAACGCCTTAGTATGGCATATAAGGGTCCCCATTGACTGACCTTGATTTTCTTGTCTTACTGCCAATCTGCATAATTTTAACTTATGTGTTTTAGTCTCCATACTGTGTCTTATTCTCTTCTTACTCCTCTTCAATCTTGTTGCGTATAACTGCCTGACAAAACCCTAACTGTTCTTTATAGCTCAACTCAAATGACAACTCTTTAATGAAACCTTTCCTGATAGTCCCGAGGATAGGCTCTCTCCCTTCTGTGGTTCCCTAACACTTTTTTGTTGTTGTTGTTTGTTTTTGTTTTTTTTTTGTGGTACGTGGGCCTCTCACTGTTGTGTCCTCTCCCGTTGCGGAGCACAGGCTCCGGACGCGCAGGCGCAGCGGCCATGGCTCACAGGCCCAGCTGCTCCGTGGCATGTGGGATCTTCCCGGACCGGGGCACGAACCCGTGTCCCCTGCATCGGCAGGCGGACTCTCAACCACTGAGCCACCAGGGAAGCCCCCCCTAGCACTTTTTACTTCTCTCAAATCACTTACCACATCTTGCTTTTTGTCGTAATTGAGTGCCAGTAGATTTCAGACTCCTTGGATCTACACCAGTACACAGGACAAAGTCTTCCACAAACAGTTTCAGTTCCAGGAACACACTGCAATAGTCAGGATAGACTAGGCTATGCCAGAATTAAAAAATACAGCAACATTTCAGTGTTTTACTCAACCCACGTTTACCAGAATCTCACACTAAAAGCTCAGTGCAAATTGTAAAGGGAGCTGTCATGATAATCTGTAAGGAACCAAGGTACACGGAAGATCTATCTCAACAGAGCTTCTGTGATGCCTGCAGGGGACATGAATGTGGTAAGGCAATTGAACACTGGCTCTTAAGTCCTCCACCCAGGGGTAACGCATTCCATTCCTTCTCACGTTTCAGTGACCAAAGCAAGTCACATGGCCATGCTTACATTTAGGGCAGAATGGAGAAGTGTGATCCTTTTGTGTGTTTGGAGGGAGGAGGAAAATCAGAACATGTATAAATGGTCTTAATGACACCACCACACACACCACACTGAATCTCACCCTTGACTTTGACCCATCTTCTATCCTGTAACTGGCACATTCTGCCCACCTTGTTTAAACATTCTACCAGAAAACTACTAGAGCTAATCAATGAATTGGGTAAAGTAGCAGGATACAAAATTAATGCACAGAAATCTCTTGCATTCCTATACACAAATAATGAACAATCTGAAAGAGAAATTAAGGAAACACTCCCATTTACCATTGCAACAACAACAAAAAATACCTAGGAATAAACCTACCTAAGGAGACAAAAGACCTGTATGCAGAAAACTATAAGACAATGATGAAATAAATCAAAGATGATACAAACAGATGGAGAGATATACCATGTTCTTGGATTGGAAGAATCAACATTGTGAAAATGACTATACTACCCAAAGCAATCTACAGATTCAGTGCAATCCCTATCAAATTACCAATGGCATTTTTCACAGAGCAAGAACCAAAAAATTTCACAATTTGTATGAAACACAAAAGACTCTGGATAGCCAAAGCAATCTTGAGAAAGAAAAACGGAGCTGGAGGAATCAGGCTCCCAGACTTCAGACTACACTACAAAGCTACAGTAATCAAGACAGTATGGTACCGGCACAAAAACAGACATATAGATCAATGGAACAGGATAGAAAGCCCAGAGATAAACCCATACACATATGGTTTGATAAAGAAGGCAAAAATATACAATGGAGAAAAGACAGTGTCTTCAATACGTGGTGCTGGGAAAACTGGACAGCTACATGTAAAAGAATGAAATTAGAACACTCCCTAACACCATACACAAAAATAAACTCAAAATGCATTAGAAACCTAAATATAAGGCCAGACACTATCAAACTCTTAGAGGAAAGCAGAGGCAGAACACTCTATGACATAAATCACAGCAAGATCCTTTTTGACCCACCTCTTAGAGAAATGGAAATAAAAACAAATAAAAATATGGGACCTAAAGAAATTTCAAAGCTTTTGCACAGCAAAGGAAACGATAAACAAGACAAAGAGACAACCCTCAAAATGGGAGAAAATATTTGCAAATGAAGCAACTGACAAAGGATTAATTTCCAAAATTTACAGGCAGCTCATGCAGCTCAATATCAAAAAAACAAACAACCCAATCCAAAAATGGGCAGAAGACCTAAACAGACATTTCTCCAAAGAAGATATACACACTGCCATCAAACACATGAAAGGATGCTCAACATCATTAATCATTAGAGAAATGCAAATCAAAAGTACAATGAGATATCATCTCACACCGGTCAGAATGGCCATCATCAAAAAATCTACAAACAAGGGCTTCCCTGGTGGCGCAGTGGTTGAGAGTCCGCCTGCCAATGCAGGGGACACGGGTTCGTGCCCCAGTCTGGGAAGATCTCACATGCCGCGGAGCGGCTGGGCCCGTGAGCCATGGCCGCTGAGCCTGCGCGTCCGGAACCTGTGCTCCACAATGGGAGAGGTCACAACAGTGAGAGGCCCGCATACTGCAAAAAAAAAAAAATCTACAAACAATAAATGCTGGAGAGGGTTTGGAGAAAAGGGAACCCTCTTGCACTGTTTGTGGGAATGTATACTGATACAGCCACTATAGATAACAGTATGGAGGTTCCTTAAAAAACTAAAAATAGAACTACCATATGACCCAGGAATCCCACTACTGGGCATATACCCTGAGAAAACCATCATTCAAAATGAGTCATGTACCACAATGTTCATTGCAGCTCTAATTACAATAACCAGGACATGGAAGCAACCTAAGTGTCCATCAACAGATGAATGGATAAAGAAGATATGGCACCTATATACAATGGAATATTACTCAGCCAAAAAAGAAACAAAATTGAGTTATTTGTAGTGAGGTGGATGGACCTAGAGTCTGTCATACAGAGTGATGTAAGTCAGAAAGAGAAAAACAAATACTGTATGCTAACACGTATATATGGAATCTAAAGAAAGAAAAGGTTCTGAAGAACCTAAGGGCAGGACAGGAATAAAGATGCAGACGTAGAGAATGGACTTGAGGACACGGGGACGGGGGAGGGTAAGCTGGGACGAAGTGAGACAGTGGCATGGACATATATACACTATCAAATGTAAAATAGATAGCTAGTGGGAAGCAGCCACACAGCACCAGGAGAGCAGCTCGGTGCTTTGTGACCACCTAGAAGGGTGGGATAGGGAGGGTGGGAGGGAGACGCAAGAGGGAGGGGATATGGGGATATATGTATACGTATAGCTGATTCACTTTGTTTTACAGCAGCAACTAACACAACAATGTAAAGCAATTTTACTCCAATAAAGACGTTAAAAAAAAAAAAAAAAGAAGGACACAAAACCAGGGAACAGGGAACATCAGAACTTTAATTTTTGGCAAAACAAACTCTTACAGATTTTCTGTTCCAGCACATATCCTATCACTTTTAAAAAATGAGTAAATGCTGGGAACCAACATTAATCTTCTAAGTGTCAAGGCAACTAGAATTTGCCGCAGTCTAGTTAAAACAAATTAAGCAACTGTGATACTTAACGAAATGCTTTAAAATTACAAAATTACTAAATCCACATTCATTTGCTCTGTAGAATATTTCATTCTCTTTGATTAACAAATCTGAATTAAATGAGGTGCAGACCTTTCACAGAGTATTGTACCATCTTCAAAAGTACCACAACCGGTATGAATTGCCTCCAAGCTGAGTGTCTATGAGGTAATGTCAGTACACTCGCTCAGAGCTTCCAGAAGTAAACACACAGTATCTGGGCCCTGGTGATTTTACAGTATATGAAAAAAAGCCTTAAAATACAGACAAATCTGGAACGTACAGCATCCCAGCTTGTTTATAACAGCAATTTCAGCTAGTACAGATCCACAATTTATTTGCAAACAGTTTAATTAATGTTTCAGCAGCCGTTTGCAGCCAGTCTGTGATCTCACTGAGCACAGTTGACACTTTTTTCCTCTTCTATTCCATAGAGGCAATTTCAGCAACGCTTAGATTAGGTTTTTACTGTAACAGCCCACATGATAAAATAAGTTGAGTCCTGAAGCAGCCAAGCTGGCTTTATAAGATCCCCAGGCTGCCCAGTCTCTGGTGATTCCCCCATGCCACTTTTCCTGGGCTTCCTTTTAATTATGGCCCCCAAATGCCAGTTTGCAAACAGATCTGCAAGATCAAAACATGACATTTTTAAAAATTGTTTTTTCCTTCTACTTTTGGGTCCCTTAGGGTTGGTGTTCAGCAGTGTGTACCACTGGGTGTAATAAAAGCAAATGCTTGAATATTTTTCAGTAACCTGACAGAGAATTAAAAAAGGGAGGAACAAATGCTAAAGAACTTAGAGTAACGCGCCACATAAGCTGGGTAGATGGCTCCCAACAAAGCAATGCAGCTCTTCTGGTTGTATTTCTCTTCTTGAAGGAAAAAGAAACAGGGAAGACGAGACAAAATCCCCAAAGCCTCACTAGGCTAAATTTCCTTACTCTCCTTTGAACAGACTACACAAATTTTGTTGACTAATTGAGATCAATCCCAGTTGTAAATCGCCTCGCTATCCTACAGCTTTAATTAAGCTACCAGAGGGAGCTGTTTATCAATTAACACTTGTTACAAATTATTAGTAATTATATGGACTTTGTGTATATACCATAGCCTGCAAGACCAAAAATGCTTCCCAGTTGTTCGGGAAACAAATTGAAGAGTTAATGGGCTATTTGGATGAAGGCACCAGTCATCACCATAATTACAGAACTCCTTTTTTGGCAGAAAGATTTAAGGTAAGTTCCGGCACTATCAGCCATAGTTGAATAAACATCATTTTAAGTGTTTCTTTCCCAGGGCTTTGCCAGGTTGTATTAACTGGTATCCTTTCTAATATGGATTTCATGTCTGTATTTACTTTTTGAGTAAGAAAATAATGAAGATGGGAACATTAGGTAAAAGTTGATAATGTATTCAAGCATTAAAGCTACCTATTGCGGTATGCACTGCATCCTGTGATAATTTTAATTGGCTTAATTGAGATGCGCAAGTCTGATTAATGTTTAATTCCTTTATATTAAAAAAAAGAGTCAAGTAGTTCGACATTTCTTCAATTATGTTAGATCTTTCTCGACTTCAAAGGAATGTTACATTAGACAGCTAGATACGGGGCGAACTGATTAAAGAATAAAGACTGCTCATTATAATGTAAGAGTACAAAATTGGTTTGTGTAGCCTTTGAAAGTCAAAATTATGAGCTAAAACTTGAGCTACAGTAATTAACCCAATTTACAGTCATTCTTGCTTATGTGTTTGCTTATGGTTAGTAATTTAAAATGATCCGTGAGATTGATTTACAGATCTAAAACCCATTCAGGGACCCAAAATGTTTTGTTCATTAATCTTAAAAATGTTGGAGGAATGTATTTAGTAACATTAGTAAACACCTATCATTCAGTCAAAAAACACCAGTATAAAAAGATTTGATAGTCAACTTCATTCTTCTAGATGAATAAAATACTAAAATTTTTGTTCTTGTTTTTGTTTTTGTTTTTGTTTTTTTGCGGTACGCGGGCCTCTCACTGTCGTGGCCTCTCCCGTTGTGGAGCACAGGCTCCGGACGCGCAGGCTCAGTGGCCATGGCTCACGGGCCCAGCCGCTCTGTGGCATGTGGGATCTTCCCGGACCGGGGCACAAACCCATGTCCCCTGCATCGGCAGGCGGACTCTCAACCACTGCGCCACCAGGGAAGCCCTAAAATATTTGTATAATGTAGTCTGCTTGCAAAATTTTTTAATTTAACTTGCACTTTCTGTGGCTCGCTGGAAAAAAGAAATCAGGCTAAACAGTGTGATTTCTTAAGGTTATCAAGTCTTAATTTCTCTGATAAATAAGTTTTTTAAAGAAAAAACTTAAAGTACATAAAGAAAATGTACTATGCAGTAGCATTAGTTCATCTGTACCACTGATACTGCTATTGGAGTTCCTCTGTCACACACATGCATTTTCCAAAGGGTTCTAAATTCTCTTCAGGAATTGGGATCACAACAGGCTTTAGTAGAAGTTGGGGCAGGAACCCTTAGGGAATCAGCAGATATTATGGATGTATCTATCAGAAATAAATATTCAGAGTGAGTAGCACATCTGTTAAATTTCAAACATCCCCATGACTTCATTGATACAGAGATAGGAACGCCAAGCCTTCCATTTGATCAGGGACACATAGAAATGAGTCAGAGAGAAAATGGAATGCACACATTTTGGGCTTCTTTTATCTACAGAAAACACAAACCACTTCATCAGGACTTCATTCAGGAGAGGTCAGGGACTCAGAGCAAGTCATGTTTTCTGGGACATTTTTAGTATCACGACTCTGTGTGAGCGAATGTGTATGTAACAGCATTTCCCAAAGTGGTCTTCATGGAACACAAATTCATCTAGATGCTCCGTAGAAAGGGGATTCCACAGACAAGTAAGTTTAGGAAATCTTGTACTCTATCCTTTTCTTGAAAAGTCACAATACCCATTAGCATATTAAATACTCTGCATATTTCACCACAGAACTTTTTTTTTATTGAATACAATTAATATTAGTCAACATTCTCAGACCACATTAGTGTAATAATATGTATCTAAATAAAATACCGTCACTCATTTTTTCCAGAGCAATGTTGATCACATATGTCCAAAACAATGAACTTTTCCCATCTCGCCTGCCTCACTGAGGGAACAGAATCACATGCCATGACGTAGTCTGACGCCCATAACCTTCTGCAGTCAAGCACTGGAGAGCAGTAAGTCTTGCAATCTCCCATTGTTCCTGGCTACTTACATTGATCTGTATTTGTTACTCTATGTCACACATGTTCTAGAGTTTCAAATTTAAAATAGATATGTGAAATATATTCAGGAATTGGGGAGGAAAAAGTGAGTCATTTTTAAGCTTGATGAAAATATGAATCCTAGAAATTTTTTAAAGTGCTAAACAAACACAAAATAATAATTCCTTTCTCACTGCCCTGTGAGCTAAATAAGCAAAAGCTAAGGCCCTCTAGAAATAGAAATGAGATATGTGTGTATGAGCATGTGTTTGTGTGTGTGTGTGTTCTTTAGCTGTATTTACTGAGAGAGACTAGAAGAAATGATATCTCAGTATTAATGAGCACATCTAGCGCTCAGATCTTTGTTTCTAAATGCCGTTCTTCACCAAAAGGAATTAGGGCTTCATGAAGAAACAACTAGTTCCAGGACTGGGATAGGATAATACAAGATAAGCCTAGAACATTTTGTTATACCAGAGTGTAAGGAAGTATTCAGAGGCTGATGGAGATAAGTCAGAAGGACACAGAGCTAGCTTCAAAGGGCTCCCTGCTAGCTAAGCCTGGGTCAATTTGAGCATGAAAATAGATTCTTATAGTAATGAATGACAACCCATAGAATATAAGAGTCTGTGAGACCATAAATATAAATCAGTCAATCAATCAATCAGAAGGGAAAGCTTTTCCTTAAAGTAAAATTCCAACTAATAAATATAGAAGAAATAATGTAATTCAAAATCACCATTGACAACTACCATGGTAATAATATTCTCAGGCAAGAATCATTAATGAAATGCTAAAATTAGGGGGTTATACCTTGATGAGGAATAAGATATTTGTATAGTCTCAAAATATCTCTCCACAAGATACCTATTAATTACCAAAGGAGAAATTGTAACTTTATGGTGGAGAAGTCAGACCAAGTGATACCATGCTGACCAAGTGATCAAAGTTGACATTACCCTTAATGAGACATTACCAGTAATGTATCTGACATCATGTTCATCCCAATGTGATGCTGAAAGGGTCATATCACTTCTGTGGTTTTCCTGCCAAAAATGTATAATCAGACTCTAATCATGAGGAAATACCAAGCAAACTCAAACTGAGAGACTTTCTGAAAAATAAATATCTTGTACTCTTCGAAAATGTCAAGGTCATGACAAAGAAAAACTATTCCAGATTAAAGAAAACTTAAAAAACATGACAACCAAAGGCAAAGAGTAATCCCGGATTGGTTCTTCAGCCAGAATTTTTTACTTTTGTCATAAAGGACGTTAAAAGGACAACTGACAACATTTGAGTTGGGTTCATAGGTTAGACAATAATTAATACTCTATCCATGTTAATTTCCTGATTTTGATAATTACACTGTAGTAAGATAGTTTCATTGTTTTTAGAAAATACACACTGAAACACATAGGAGTAAAGTCGTGTATCTGCAACATACTCTCAAATTATTCAGAAAAAAATTGAGTGTGCACACGTGTGTGTGTGTGTGTGTGTGTGTGTGTGTGTGTGTGTGTGTTTAGTTTGTATGCCTGGAGAGAGAGAATGGTAAAGCATATATGTTAAAAATGTTGACATTTGGGGAATTGGAATATATAAAAATGTACTATTTTTGCAATTTTTCCATAAATCTAAGATTATTTCAAAATTAAAATGAAATTAAAAATTTAAAAAGAAGAGCTATGGTCCTGAGGAGGGAAGGAACCCTGAGATTCGTATGCTTCGCCAGCTATATGAGATGATTTTCAGTTAGATTCTCCAGGGATGTATCACTTACTTCTTGAAGGTAGTCCCAGCTGCTCGACCTCTAAAGACCCCTTTCTCTCTGCCTTCCACCCTTACCCCTCCCAAAGCCCAGTTCCTGACGACTGCCCGCAAGACCTCAACCCTAAAATTGACTCTGCACCTTCTTCAAATAATTTTTATTTAAAGGTATGTGCACCCGGAGCACATGGCAAACCCCAGTTGCTACCTGTGAGAAAAGGAAAATGGGGTGGTATAGAGCAAAAGTCTTAGAGTAATGGCTAGATGGGAGGAAGGAGGAAAGTCTTTGTAATCACCCCCAAACCAAAAATTACTATCGCCCTTTCAAAACCCCACTATGTTTTATAATGTGCTCTATCACAGCAACAGCAAGCTAGCGACGAAAAACAAAATAAATCAAAACAAAAAACTGAAAAACAAAAGCAAAAAGTAGCCATGTTATGAAGGAAACAAGATGGTAGTTGCATAGAGTAGCTGAAAAATGGACAGCAAGAAAAGAAAAAGAAATGGAAAACTTTTGCCATTGGGATCCCTGAGGGTTCAGCGAAACAAGCTAACAGTATCAGGGAATTAATGACAAAGACACCTGCTAAGACATTATGGAGCGAGCACAGACTTCTGGGCTATAACAGTCTTTAGCTCCCACCCCATCCCTCTTGTGTCTTCATAGACTGAGTACATAAAAAATATATACTCATCGAAGAGATATGGGGGCATATGTATATGTATAACTGATTCACTTTGTTATAAAGCAGAAACTGACACACCATTGTAAAGCAATTATACTCCAATAAAGATGTTTTATATATATACACACTCATCGAGAATGAAAAATATGAACACAGATTTTTTTGAGGCATTAAGCCATTATAAACTCTGCAGATTTAAGGTTTATTATTTAAGGTTTCATTATGTCAATGAAATCTCTCTAAATAAGGGATGTTGCTTATGAAGGAAAGCAGATGTCCCCAGAATTGCAAGGAGGGAGTAAGGGTATGATCTCTAGGACTTGTGCAAAGACCTCAAGAAAAAGCACAGCTGGAATTAGAATAGCATAGCTATGTTAAGAGACTTAAGTATGAATCAGAGTCAAATTGGATTTAATCAGGGGAAGTTTGGGACTATAGAGCAGCTAGAAAAAAATAGTTCCTAAAAAATGGTTTCTCATGGGCTTCCCAGGTGGCGCAGTGGTTGAGAGTCCGCCTGCCGATGCAGGGGACGCGGGTTCGTGCCCCGGTCCGGGAAGATCCCACATGCTGCGGAGCGGCTGGGCCCGTGAGCCACGGCTGCTGAGCCTGCGCGTCCGGAGCCTGTGCGCCACAACGGGAGAGGCCACAACAGTGAGAAAAAAAAAATGGTTTTTTTTTTTCGCAAAAAAAAAAAAAAAAATGGTTTTACTACTAAACCATTGAAAGCTTTGAATAAGTCATTCAGACATTCTAGGCTTCAACTTCTCTGGCCACTGAATAGAAAACTATGCATAGAAGGACAAGAAGGTGGGCAGAGACCAATTAGGGGTCTATTGCTCTAATCTAGGTGAGGACTGATGGTAGCTTGACCCAAAATGGTGACCATGTAGGTGTCGCTTGAGGGAGTTGGATCAGAGTCCCTCACTCTGAGAGCCTGTGAAAGTATCCGTAGGACCTTCTTCCGACTAAAGGCAAGGGGAAAAATCAAGGCAATGCCTTAGGCTCTCTAGGCTGTTTATATCAACCTGATTCATTCCCTCAGCAGCAGGCGATAGTAGTTATTACACTAGGGGCCAGGACCTGTGCTAGCCGATAAGACCTGTATAGCGGTAAGATGGAGATCATCTCTGCACCCAAGGAGCTTACAGCATAGTTGCATACAGGACAAGAGAATCAGCAATTACCATGCAGTGGAGCAAAGCTGTGGGGGGCAAGTTCAGGAGCTGGGACCACAAATGAGGTCCAAGCAACTCAATCTCAGGAGAATCAGAGAAGACTTGCTCAGAGTTGACATCTAGATGGAGATCTAAAGAATGAAAATGAATTAGCTGTTAAGAAAAGTGGGCAGAATGGAGGAAGGGAAGATATCTGGGCAGACAGAATAGCAGGTGTAAAGTCTCAGAGAAGAGAGAGATGGCAAACTGGAGGAGATGCAGGTAGTTCAGGATGGAGCAGAGTGTATAAGGGAGGGGATGAGCAGGCAGGGGCCTCCTAAACCGTGTTAGGAAAATTGGTCTGTATCCTGAAGGCAGTGAGGAGGGACTGAAACATTTGAGCAGGAGAGTAACAGTTATTTGTCCATTTAACAGATTATTACTGGTCACCTACAATGTGTCAAAAACTGTTCTATAATGCTGGGGAAATGGCAGCTAAACACAATCAGATTTGTGTAGAGACCAACTATGCTGGCTACCAAATGCAGAACTGTGTACAGAAGGGCAAGAAGAGAGAAAGGGAGACCAGTCAGGAGTTTGTTAGGAGTTTTTACACAAGGACTAGGCTTGGGCCAGGGTGGTGATGGTGTAGGTGGAGAAAACTTAAAGCTTCAAGATGCACTGGCTCCCCTAGCCAAGAGTTTACACTGCTGTGCCTAACAAGAGGATAAGAAAATTCGGTGATGAATAGCATTTCGCATGCCGCACACTTCATCTTGGAGGAGAACAGACTCTTCAAGTCTCCTAGTGAAGCATTAAATTATTGCTTTGACATGGAGCATTTCATCAAGTACTTTACTCGATTTTCCCATACTTACCGAGACAAACCATTATTAGAGTACATGAAATCAGAAAGAAAATCAGCCTGCCAGCCTACCCGACCTCCCTCCGTGTACAAAAGTAAATACAACGCAGAAAATGTCTGCTAAACGTAACCTTTTTCTAAGTCGCCAGACATATTGCTGGCAGCTGCCGGTGACAACTTATTTCATTACATTCTAATGATGTAAACTGCTCCCTCAGGATGATTTAGATTGCTGCAGACAAAATGCTTATTGCTCCTTTACTCGTGTAGAACACAAATGATTGCTGAGAAACTCAAACCCAATATTCAGGATTTTAAGCTCACCTAATAATCCAGCAGCATTCTGTGGAGAATAAAGTCGATTTAACAGGGATACCTTTCCCAGCCCACGTTGCACTCTACACGTGCAGGATATTAATCCAGGTTTCATTCTGAAGCCTGGGATTTGAGAAACCAAGGGAATTGCTTGGCGCCGTTCCAACCCTTCCCCAGCCAGAACTGGGTAATCAATAGATTCTTTACCTACAGCTGCTGGGTAACTTGTGGGAGGAAACGCCTGCATAAAACCCCCACGCTGCCTCCAGGGTGTGGGTAGCTTCAAGGTAGTGCTTTCTAAATATCTGTCAGAGGACCGGGTGCTTCAGAATTTTCTGAGGTGATCGTTAAAACCTGGGTTTGTTGGACGTACCTGAGACCTCCTGAGTCAGATCCTTTCCCAGGGAGCAGGACCTGGGAATCTGTGCAATTAACAAGACCCCAAAGAAATGCGATGTGCAGCCAGCTTGGTCAGCTCCTTTAAGGGGCTACCTAGGTGGGGCCGGGTACGTAAAGCTCGACAGCCTAACCCACGGAAGCCAAAGCACCCAGCTGAGGGGGGTGTTCCCCAGAACAGCATGTTCTAGCGCCTTTTCCTATTCTGGTTCCACTTGCCCTGCACCCCAGGCGTGCTCTCCTGCTGGTACCATATGTGAGACGGTGCGCCAGTTACTTAGCCTTTCTGGGCCTCTGCTTCCTCAACTACAAAACAGGGATGCTATCACAATCTGCTGGGTTGTCATAAGAATTAAATAATACACACAAGTACCTGATACCTACTAAGCAATCAATATTTGTTAGCTATTTTCATTTTTTTCTGGCTTTATTCAGGTCTCACCTCTCCTTTCTTACTGGACAACCTTATCTTTGGTTTCTCCTCTAAACCAAATACACCTTCATCCACCCCTCTCCCAAATTCTCAAATCTTCAGATTCTGAACTAGGACTTAGCCATAGGCTCCAATCCTCCCAAGTCTGGCCCCCTTAGAGTCACAACAATACTATCCGATGCACCATAAGGCAGGATTCTCCCTCTGAGTATCATCATGGACAAGGGAGCCTGAGCGGTCTGGAACTCAAGACCGGTCTGTATATTAACTGACAATAGGAACTGCCAAGATGACGTTTTTTACTTGCCCTAGAAAACAAGAACCTCTGAGTCAGCAGAGTACTGACTGATAACACGAGGGTGATGGTCATGGTAAAAATAATAACTACCGCTGATTAATTACCACATTTGGGCCAGGGTTTATGTTAAGGGCTACCTTCAAAAGCACCTAGGAGGTAAGTACTACTGTTCCCAATTTACCTTTGAGAAAACTGAGGCTTACAGAGGTTATGAAACTTGCCCAGGCTCACAGAGGTAGCAGGAAGGATTCTGATGTGTGTAGCCTGATTCTGAAGCTGATCGGTGTCATTTCTGCGGGGCTCTGAAAAGCCCGGTCCTTTATGTCTCAGTGCACAAAGAATTCAGCGACAGGCAAAGTGATAGATAAGAAGTGACTTATTAGAATAGGACGCTTTTGAGGCTTACAAGCGGGTGGGAGAGAGGATGCCACGCCCTGAGAACTTAGTGGGCTACAGTTTTAGAATCAAAGGAATAGTGGGAGGGAGAGGTGAAAGACCACTTTCTTCTTCATTCTTGAGTAGACGTCATGCTTCCATCATCAGCTCCTCCTCCAGGCTGGCCAGGGGAGTTTTTTCGTCCCTACATGGTCCAGCCAAGACTATAAAAGTTTTTTGATGTCTCTGTACAATGAGCACCTTTCCATAAATTATTGTTCTTTATGTGTGCAGAGAGCATGACCTAGGGATCATTAACTTACTGAGCTCACTGGGCAGGATGTCGGTCTCATGCCACCATTGTTTTGTTGTTTGGGGGCATGTCTCTTTCTTCTGTCACATGGTTTTGTTGCTAGGCAAGCCTGCTTGGTTTTGTGGTTAAGTAAGCCTGCTTTTTTGAGTAATCATTAATTTACAGGGGTCTCCCATATTTTTCTACTTACAGTCTCCTAGTGGGATTAACTATTTAATCACCTACTTCGTCCCTTTACTCTGTCCCTATCAATTCCACCATTTTTGTTTTTTACCATTATGCTAGGAATCTCCCAGAGAGCTTGGAATAATACAGAACCAGTATGATTAAAATCAGAAAGTATCTGGCATTCCACGTGGAAACCTTGCTGTCTCAAGCCATTATTAGCCCAAGTCAAATCTCCTTACCCATGAGAGACAACGTGCTGTGAGATAACTACCAGAAGACTGACAGTCCTACTCTGCACCCTATAGGCAGATGCTCTTGGGCGAAGGCACCTAAACTCTCAGAGCCCCATTTTCCTTCATCAATAAAACAGGGAAAATAATACCTCTCATGGTTGTATATGAAGATTAAATGAGATAATAAATGTGGAAATGTCTTAAAGTGGTATATAAATATTAGCAGTTATAAGCATTCACTCATTCTACTAATGTTCCACCATGTTCCAAGCCCTGGAAATGTAACTGTGAAGTAGACACAGTCCCTGCCTATCAACATAGAGTTTAGAGCCTATTAAAAAGGCAATTACAAAATAAAGTAATAAGTGCTAAAATAGAGGTTGTAAGTGATGCAATGAGGTCATATAGGAAGAAAATCTACTCTTGACTTGTACAGGCTAGGAGGGCTTCTTGGAGAAGGGGGAATCTAAGTCAAGATTCACTAGGGAAAAAATTCACTAAGGGAGGAAAGTGGGAAGAGAAGATGGGAAGGCAAAGGTGAGTCGAAGATGCCTACTAGGATTTTGGTTGGATAGTGGCACCTTTTCCTGGTATAAGAAGCATTGAAAAGAAAGCATATTTGGAAGAGATGAAAATAAATTCTGTTTTGGGTGCATAGAGCCTAAGGTGCCTATGGCTAACCAGAGAGAACAGTCCACTAGGCAGCTGGATAAAAGGATTTGGAGCTCAAGAGATTGATTTTGCATGAAGCTTAGATTTGGAAGTCATTATCATGTAGATGGTATTTGAAAGCATGAAAGAGTGATATCGAGTTAAAAGAAACCAAATGGCCTGGAAAAAGATGGATAGAAAAAGAGGAGGCTACAAAAAGCTTTGGGCTCTATCCTTTCCTGCTTTCACATGGACCTTATTCCATTGAGTATCCTATCCTCTCCTGCTTGTTTCTTTAACCTCTCCCTTTCTACTTATTCTTTCCATGGGCAT
Source organism: Delphinus delphis (assembly GCF_949987515.2). Classification (NCBI taxonomy): domain Eukaryota; kingdom Metazoa; phylum Chordata; class Mammalia; order Artiodactyla; family Delphinidae; genus Delphinus; species Delphinus delphis. The sequence continues at coordinate 78,702,324 of NC_082683.1, read as the reverse complement.
TTAAATACACAAAGTCTCTATTATCAGAAAGACAAATAGCTTTGTCTACCCCATAACTCTCTCCTGTTCCGTCCTGTCTCACCTCCTCTCCTTCAGAGTCAAACCTCTTTGAATAGAAGTTACAAATGGACTCCTCAGTTCCTCACTTGCCTTTCACTTCTCAACCCACCCCACCCTATCTGGCTGCTGCCTGTCTCTCCACTGAAGCTCTTATCAAGGTCCCAAATAGCCTCGTTTTTGCTAAATCCAAAAGATACACCTTTTTTTTTTTAATCTTACCTGACTTCTCCAAGGTTTCACAGATGGGAAATGTCGATTCTCCCTCTTGTTTGAAATGCACTCTTCCCTTGGCTCTGTTAACTGCACACTTAGTTGCTTTTCCTCGCCCCTCTCTGACTGTTCCTTCTCAGGCCCTGTGGTGGTGTCTTCTTCCTTCATCTTTCTCTTAAATAATGCTATTCCTCAGGATTCTTTCCTAGGCCCTTTCCTTATTGCACAAACATATTCCCTCTCCTTCCCCCAACCTGGTATTTTAATCCTTACCCAAGTTATTAGCCTAAGAGAGACAGAAGCCCAACTCTTTCATTTTATCAGAATAGAAGGAGAAAAGTGTGACTGGAACCATCAATAATTTTTTACATTGGTTGCAGGAATTTAAAGGAGCACCTATGTGATGGTTTATATTTTCTCTGAAAATTAACAGGCAAGGTCATCTGCTGAGCATGTAGTAGAAGGTGATAGTATCTGAGAATATTAAGAAAGAGGAGAAATCTTGAAATAGTCATCATGAAGGATTGGAAAGAAGGTTGAGTAGGGAAACATAGATAACTGAGAAATGTTGAAATTCTAGTTAAAGTTGGAAATAATGGTTTTAAAGTGTTCCCAATCTGCCTGTGATTTCCTCCAGCAGTCTAAACATAAGCATGGAGAAGGCCACAAGCGGTTTAAACCAAGGTGGAGTTTTCCAGGTGGGTTCTATAGAACCAGAAACAGGACAATAAAGGAGTAAAGGAATTAAGGAGAACAGTAAGAGAGTGGCCAAAGTGTTGGTCCATGGAGCTCTAAGCTGGGAAAAGAGAAAAGTTAAAATACGAGGGATCTGAGAGTGAAAGTCTTGATGAATGTGAAGGAACAGCTAGCTGTAAATGGCCATAACTGAATAAGCAAGCTGAGAAGACTGGTGGGCTTGGTCAGAGAGGAGATCATGGATGTTATTGTTCCAGAGTTGGCACCCTTCCAGATGATGACAAAGCCCAGAATAAGGCCATGGTGGTGGCTGAAGATGAACACAGGGTAGTCATTGGAGGGAAAAGGTGAGTTTACACCAGTGGAGAGACCCAAATAAAATATCATTTCTGTAAATTCATCATCTTCTATGCTCTTTCCCAAGAGCACTTCTATTATTGCCCTTATTCCACTGTGTTCTACTTAGCTGGGTCTCTGCTTATCCTCTACTTGACTGTGAGCTCTTCAGGTAGAGATGTCAGCTCATATTCTTTCCACCCATCACAGTACACACAAGGTCAGTCAGCATACGATGTGGAATGAAGGAATGAAGGAATGAATGAATGAATTCCTAGTAAAAATTGTTTCAGTGTGACCTCAGATCATAGACCTCTTTCTCCAATTCCTGGCATATTTCACTGTTGTTATTTATCCATAAATAAAGAGAAGTGTGTGTTTTATTTCTTGTCTCTACATAGCTCTCTTCCAATGATAAAACATCTTTTTCTTAAAAAAATTGTCAAAAGCTTTAGATACTGAATCATGATCAGTATTTTTCTCCTCAAGTAGTATTCCTCCATCATTTTTTCTCACATCAGAAACATGCCAAGGATTTGGCTACTGCGGAAATCAAATCTTCAGATAGCACCTTCCTTGATATAGAATCATTATTTCATTCCATGAATGATTTATTAGTTGCCTACCATATGCCAGGCAGTCCTGTAACAGGGCTCTGGGGACAGAATGATGAACAAGACAATTACTTCCCTTAAAGACCTATAGACAGGTGAGGAAGCAGGATGATGACCCAGCAATGACTGTATTAGCCAAGATATGTCACAGTAACAAACCACCCCCAAAATCTCGGTGGCTAAAAGGCAACAAAGGTATATATCTGACACCGCAGTGTCTATTGCGTGCTCTGACAACTCTCCACGACAGCTGCCCTCCATATGACGATTCACCATTGCATCTCCGTTATCAACGCAGGCCTGCGGAATTGACATGGCTGAGAAGAGAGAGGGACGTGAGCACAGAGTAACCTATGTCCATTCTACTCACAAATCTTCACCCACATCAAACCATACGGCTTCACTGAACTTCAAGAAGTTGAGAAGGTGCCAACATCTCATATGCTCAGAAGTAAAGAAACAGGTACTTTTTTTTTTTTTTTTTTTTTTTTGCGGTACGCGGGCCTCTCACTGCTGTGGCCTCTCCCGTTGTGCAGCACAGGCTCCGGACGCGCAGGCTCAGCGGCCATGGCTCACGGGCCCAGCCGCTCCGCGGCACGTGGGATCTTCCCGGACCGGGGCACGAACCCATGTCCCCTGCATCGGCAGGCAGACTCTCAACCACTGCGCCACCAGGGAAGCCCAACAGGTACTATTAAAGAGTGGAAATGCCCCCCACAATGACAATGCAGGAGACAGGGTGTGGTAGGCTATGAGGGTTTTATAAGAGCACATAGAGGGGGGGCCTCTCAAGTCTTGAGGGGTCAAGGAAGGCTTGCTGAGGGATATAACATTTAAGCTGAGACCCAGAAGATAAGCAGAATTTAATAAGTCAAATAAATGGTGAAAGGTGAGAGTCCTAGACAGGAACCATTTACATAAAGAAACACCCCTTGCCTACTCCTGCTAGTGCTACAGAAGTTGCATTTACAACATAGGTGTAAATGGTGAGATAAGAAGAGCTAGGGCTAGAGGAATCAACAATGAGCCAACACACACACACACACACACACACACACACACACACACACACATACACTCATACATAAAAAATGGAGGGGCTTCCCTGGTGGCGCAGTGGTTGAGAGTCCACCTGCCGATGCAGGGGACACGGGTTCGTGCCCCGGTCCGGGAAGATCCCACATGCTGCAGAACGGCTGGGCCCGTGAGCCATGGCTGCTGAGCCTGTGCATCCGGAGCCTGTGCTCCGCAACAGAAGAGGCCACAACAGTGAGAGGCCCGCGTATCGAAAAAAAAAAAAATGGAGAGGTAGAGATAGGTGTCACTTGAGTTTTGATGGTAGTTCCTGCCCCCAACACCCTCTAGAGACAAGAACACCCTGACATGCTGAGGAATTCCAAAGTTTCAGGACCAACCTCCTTGGAGTCCACTGACAGGGACAAAGCTAATTCCCTAGCAACTGGGTCCAAGATAGAGAATTAAGCTGACTGCGTAGCCCAACATATTTCTCCTAAGAGCCCCCGCATTCAGAGCACCCTCTCTACCACACTATTGTACCAACCTCATATGGTTACTGAGAGTATCAAGCAACTTGAAACTCACAGTTGCTTATCACATAGTAAGACCTCATTTAAGTCAGCTTCAGCTATTCCTCTGCGACCCACATTGAATTAGGCACTCTTCTTTACCTAAATACTTTCAACCCACCCCCCCATCCCGAGGTAATAAGAAATATCAACCCCATTTTACAGATGAGAAAACTGTGAATGATGGCATAATATCCCCAAGGATGCACAGCTAATAGTGATAGAAGCAGAAGATTAAAGCTAGGACAGTCTTAATTTAAACCTGGATTAAACTTGTGTTTAACTAAATTACTATCAACAGAAGTAGAACTGGTAAGTTCATTTGTAATGAGTATGATACTATATTTGACTGAATTTTTCTTCATACAGGTACATACATATTAAGTAAGTACAAACGATGAGCCAAACATAAAGCTTAATTAACACTGTAGTGATGGTGACCCTCTGGCATAGACATCAAAGAGACATGGATGGCTTAAGTCTTCTGGTTTAATTTTAAAGTGGCCTCATACTTTTCAGACTCCTTCAAATTTTCTTAGTTGGCTGGAAGCAACTCAACTCTCAGAATTACATATCTCTTTCACTCATCTGAACACACTTGTTAGTGCAGATTAGAACTTGTTAAAGATTAATTCTTAAAGCATCCTCAAGCTTTCTTTTCCAACAAAGGAAACATCAATTATAGGCTCACACATAAACTTTGCCCCTTTCTTGAATACTTGCTGCCCTTTATAAATCTTAGATTTCTTCCCCTTGAGTATTTGTTCAAAGGGGAGATTTTATTGCCTCCAGGGGTTGTTAAACTGATTGCAATACTGCCTATTTAGAGCAGTTCAGTGGGAATTACACTGGTTCAATGCTGTCAGACTTAGAATATAGCTGTCAAATAGCATTACAAGTAAAACACCCTTGATAAGAAATAATGACCAAATGTCAATCTGTTTTTCACTACCCTTACTACAGGCTTCTCCTGCCACACAAAAAAAGCAATGTTTTACACAGTATAGTAATAGCACATTTCTGATATTTCAGTTAAAATTCTAGTAGTGTTTTCAAGGACAAAAAAAAAAGTTCTATGTGTAATGTGGGCTCAAAAATTGATGGCAGCATTTTTTTTCCTTTTAATGAAGTATTTGGCAATCTCTTTCAAAATGAACAAACTTTATTAATGCAAGTAAATGCAAGGTTGTCTTAAAACCATTTTCAAGATTAACATTCATTCATTCCACTAATATTGTTAACCTCTGTGAGTTTGGCATTATGCCAGACATTAAGGTACAAATACATGGTCCCTTGTGAACCTCTCTCAGGAGTCTGGATTTAATCCTGCAGGCAAATAAAGGAAAGACTTTAGATGTGATCAGATTTGATCTTTAGAAAGATTAATTTGGCTACAGTGCCATTCTCTCTGTCATTCTCTCTCAGACCTCTCTGTTTTTTTTCTTTATAGGACTGATTACAATTCATAACCATAAATAGGTTTACACCCATCTTCCCACTAAATATAAATCCATGAAATCAGGTATCATGTCTATGTTTGCTATTGGAGACCCAGAGCCTAATACAGTGCCTGGTTATTATTTGCAGGATTAAATGAATGAACAAATAAATTTATTGAAGGGAGTTGAGACTGTATTTTAAAAGGTAAATAAGATCATTGCAGTTTATAGACAGTTCATGGTAACCTAAAATAAGGCAGTGATGTTGTTGGCAATATAGGACTTGGTTGTGTATTTAATGTAGATGTCATAGAAAAGGAAAGTGTCTAGAAGAACTCAGAAGTTTCTAAGTATAGCAAGTGAATGTTGATATCCTCAAAAAGAAAGAGGTATTTAAGAGTAAATGAACACTTATCAGCTATGCCCTGATGAAATATTATTTCTAAATTTTTGGCATTATAGAAGAGGCAGAGGATACAAATAAGGTATAGTATGTGACCCCATAAAAGATGTTTATTATATCATTTTAAAAGAATTTTTAAAAAATAAATGATAATGATTTACTCAGTGATTCAATACATTTAATGAATTAATGATCCAACGTCACAGTGATTACCGACAATTAATCTTTCCCCCTTTGCCCACCCCCGCTTCCATCCTCTCCATCAACGGGAATTATTTTTTAAAGGATAGAAGAATAGAATATCAGTTCACTGGTAAATTACGTCAAATCATTTCCTTTTCCTGAAAAGGGGTATTATATCGTACAACTATAGAAAATCACAACGTCCTAGATCTCATCCTACTGCTCAAAAACCTTTAATGGGTCCTCCACTGAATTTAAAATTACATTCAAACAGCTTTGCAATCCCAGCCTCTGTAATTTGAATCCTACCTGCCTTTCTAATTTATCTCACATACGTGACCAATGTCACCCTCAGAGGCAGTTCTGGAGTTTTTGTTTGTTTGTTTGTTTGTTTCCATCATGAGAAAATTCATCTCATTACACTGTGGTCATGCTTTTTATCTTTGACCGTGATAGTTTTTTTGCTGTTTCACCAGACTTGTTTCTATAGGGCCTTAGCTATTTCTAAATCAAACTTACCTCCCCCAAAAGGAAGAACTTTCCGTTACTGAAAACATCATTGTTAAGATGAATTTTATGTGTCAATTTGACTAATATAATTACCAACAACAATAAAAAGTGCAACAGGATTCAGAGGAAATTCTACAAGACATGTTCTATAAATAATGTAAGGATAACATCATTAGAATAGATGTCTGCATTTCCAAGGTGACCATTTGGAAGGGACTCATATGTAGTGAAGGTTCTCTTATGGCTGCTTAAAAATTGGTTTCTTTTATTTAGAGTCTCCAATTGGGTTTTTAAAGTCTTCATTTTCTTTTTTACAAAAGCTTACACTAATTAATAGAGATGGCTGGCTCGATGTATTCTTCTTTTTCCTGTTTGAATAAAGTTTTAAGATGCTTTTCAAATAGTTAAAACACAAATAACAAAATCAATATATTAAGCAAAAGATTTTAATGTGTTCAGTCTTCTCTGTAAGCAAATATATAGACTGGAACAAAAAAACTTTATTATGATTCTTACAGAATTTTTTTCATCAGAATATTAACAAAGAAATTGGTTTTAACACTTTGATGTCATTGTTAAATTTATTTTCCAAAATCAAAACTCTAAAATAATTAAGTATTACTAAGTTCTTTATGTTTTATTACTTTTGGTCCAAAGACAAGAGCATTTCCAAATAAGAAAAGTATTCTTAACTGTAAAATAAGATATAAAATATAGGATGTTTTGCTATACGTTAATGTTATTCCCTTAAAAAAAAAAAATGTTTGTCAGGTTTCAGTCATGTTTCCAAGTTCATGACCATGGTTTCCTAGTCCAAACATCCATGTTTTCTGCTCCTTATTTCAGTAAGGAGGGCATCAGACATAAAATCCTAAAGGTTTTTAAAAATAAAAGCTTTTAAAATGACATAGAAAAAGAATGTTATCATTGATTAAAGCAAAGTATTTCCACCTTCACAGGGAAAAAAAAGAAGGTTGGTGGTCACTATGTTTTTAACGGCACTCCTGAGTTCCACTCAACAACAGCTTTGAGCTGTATGTCTCTCTTCTCACTTTGGTGTGCTGACTTCACTACAGCTGAATGGGTTCTGACCACTAGAGCCCCAAGATCTGCTCTGCAATCTTTTTTTAACTTCTAGTCAACAACCTTCCCATTCTCCACAACTTTATACTCTTAAGCACAAAGCTTGTAAATGATCCCTTCCCCTAAAATATTTGGAAGGGTAGATGAGGTATCAGATATTGAAAGTCCTTGTTTCCTCTCTCCCCTAATGTATATAAACTTGAACCTGTCCTTCCCATCCACTCTGAGGCTAATCCCTCCATGCTTCTGCTTTCACTCGTCCTATTTTTGTCTGAGACCTCATGACCTCAGTCACACTCTCTCTCCCCATCTCCTCTCAGTTTCGCCCTTTCCAATAGATTCTTCACCTCAACTTATGTATGCACTCATGCTTTTCTTCCTGGTTTTATTCTTGATCCTGTTACTCCCTTTACCTATCACTTCTTTCCCTTGACTGCCAAAAAAACAGTTGTCTCAGCCATTTTCATGTTTTCAGGTGGAGTCACTTCTCAGTTCATTGCAGTCTGGCTTCTGCCTCCACCTATAGATCATCCCTCCTTTCTCAGAATTTCTGAACCTCATTTTTGTGCCACAGACCCCATTGACAGTCTAATGAAGCCTATGGACTGCTCAGAGTATTGTCCTTAAAAACATAAAATAAAATAGTTGGAATTACAAAGGAAACCAATTTATTGAAATACAGTTATAGATATATTTTTCCGTTTGTGACATAGTAATATGTGTACTGCTTTATTAAAGCATTAAATGAGAGGATGTCTATGGATCTAATAACTACCATAATTTCAAAGTAATGATGAGACGTATGCAACAACTGAACGTGGCAGAAAAATATCTAAAATTTTTATTAATGAAATTCACAGGCACTATAAGGACTACTGTGTTTGTTATCAGTATTCATAATAAACTCTATTTGATTTATAGTTCTACATTTCACATTTAGGTCTTTAATCCATCTTGAGTTCAATTTTGTACGTGATGTGAAATGGAGCTCCAACCGTATTATAGATACAGTTGGTGAGAAGGTGAGCCAGCGTTGCAATGTTGCAAACACACTATAGCAAACTATCATCTCCCATCCAATTTATGATGCTACCATATATCCATGGATCTATGTACACTGGGTTTTTTGTTGTTCCTTTTTCCTATTTGTCTGTTCTTATGTCTCTACCACATGGTTTACTATAAAATAGCTTACTCCACACATAAAAGCACTATCTTACATCACACACAAATATTAACTCAAAGTCAATTAAAAACTTGAACATAAGATCTGCAACCATAAAAGTTCTAGAAGAAAACATAATAAGTAGCAAGCTCCTTGACATGAGTCTGAGAGATTATTTTTTTGGATTTGACACCAAAAGCAAAAGCAACAAAAGCAAAATTAAACAAGTGGGATTACAATCAAACTAAAAAGCTTCTGTACAACAGAGGAAACCATGAACAAAATGAAAAGGCAATCTACTGAATGGGAGAAAATATTTTTAAATCATATATCTGATAAGGGGTTAATATTGAAAATATATAAAGAACTCATACAACTGGACAACAAGAAAGAGAAGTCTGATTAAAAATGGATGGAGGACTTGAATAGACATTTTTCTAAAGAATACATACAGATGAACAACAGGTACATGAAAAAGTGTTCAACATTAATCACCATGGAAATGCAAATCAAAACCACAATGAAATCTCACTTCACACTGATTAAAATGCCTATCATCAAAAAGACAAGAAATAACAAGTGTTGGTGAGGTTGTGGAAAAAAGGGAACCCTCCCACACTGTTGGTAGGAATGAAAATTGGTGCAGCCACTATGGAAAACAGTGTGGAGACTCCTCAAAAATGTAAAACTAGAAATGCAATATGATCCAGGATCCAGCAATTCCACTGGTGGGTATTTATCCAAAGGAAACAAAAACACTAGCTCGAAAAGATACACCCTATGTTCATTGCAGCATTATTTACAATAGCTAAGACATGGAAACAACTTGAGTGTCCATCAATGGAGGAATGGAAAAAGAAAATGTGGTATATATATATATATATATATATACACACAATGGAATATTATTCAGCCATAAAAACTAATGAAATCTTGCCATTTGTGACAACATGGATCGTTCTCAGGGGCATTATGCTGAGTGAAATAAGTCAGAGAGAGAAAGATAACTACTGTATAATCTCTCTTACATGTGGAGTCTAAGAAATGTGTGTATACATATGTTAAAAAAAAAAACAGAACAGATTGGTGGTTTCAGGGAAGGGGGCAAGAAATGGGTGAACTGTTTTTGGTTTTTTTGTTAATAAATAAGTTAAATTATTTATTTATTTATTTATTTATTTATTTTTGTGGTACGCGGGCCTCTCACCGTTGTGGCCTCTCCCGTTGCGGAGCACAGGCTCCGGACGCGCAGGCTCAGTGGCCATGGCTCATGGGCGCAGCCACTCCGCGGCATGTGGGATCTTCCCGGACTGGGGCACGGACCCGTGTCGCCTGCATCGGCAGGCGGACTCTCAACCACTGCGCCACCAGGGAAGCCCCGATAAGTTAAATTTTTTTAATCTTAAAAAAAGAAAAACAAAAGAATGACCCAGAGGGAGAGAGGTGGAACAAATCCCTAGGAAGCCTTAGATCCTCCCAAGCAGCTATGGCTCTGTGTTTCCTTCCTACTGCCCTTGAGAAGGATGTGTAGTTTGTGCATTCCTCCAGGTTTACCCCTCCTGGGAGAATAATTCTGTTATTTCCGTTAGGAAGGTGATTTATTGAGGGCAGCTCCTTTTCAGGACTGGACAGGAAAATTAGCCTTGCAACTTGATGGTGCTTATCTCCTCTGCAAAGCCCTCAATGGCGAGCTTGTAGCAATTATGTTAGCCTTAAACTCAATGACAGGCACCTCTCTAATTCCTTCTGTACCCTTATCTGGTAACACACAAGGGTAGCCACAGTGTCCTCGTGGTTTGGGGTGGCTGAGAGGCAGGGAATGTAGCTCACAGATTTCTCACAAGAGAACTTCTAGCCCAGTCATAGATATGCCCTGTGGCCACGCTGGAGAAGCCGGATGCTGAGCAGGGTCACAATTGCACGTGCCCTTGTAAAAGCGAATATGACTGCAGCTGGAAAATAATTTTCCAGGAAGGCATTTGGCAAAACGTTTTGCTTCCACCTACCACTATCTCTGCTTGTGCCCTTTATTCCTCATGAAACTCAGGGAACTCTTAGTGGTTCAGTTCCCCTGTGAGTGCTACACTTAGAGGACACCCCTCCACACCCCAGGAGAAGGCAGTTTCCTCAAGCCCACAGAGGTCATTGCAGGGCTCCCTCTTGCTTCCCAGAGGTTCCATAAGGTTCATGCCTTATCCTGGAGAGAAGTAAACCTGTAGTCAGGGGCCTGGTTACACAGCAGCTTGGGTGGTGCTAAACTTGTCATTAATGCAAACACTTGCTTTAAAGAACAAGTGAGTGCAGCTGTGGTTGAAAGGAATGAGCAGCACAGTGAGGATAAAGAGGTGTGGTTTCTGGTATTAGATCTGTCACTGAAGGGCCATGTGATGTTAAGCAAGCCATTTTAGCTCAACTGCGCATCTGCAGTGAGGGGCTTTGGACGGTACGACCTCAAATTTTAGCAGTAGAATTTTCAGATAATATCTCTTTAGCCCTGATAAAAATATATTTCAAGGCTGAGGGTTTGAAGTTAAAGAATAGTGATCTCTCTTTAAGATAACATTAATTCAAATTGTTTGATTCACAATATGAAGTCTGTAGGTTGTCACCACTCTATGATAGTTGAACAAACAAAACAAATGAAAAAATTGGACCTATTTTGTAGGGTTGTTTTGAGAAGACAATGAGTTAATAAATGTAAAGGGCTAGTAATTGCACCTGGACTATAGTGAGCACTCCATAAGTGTGGGATATTATTAACACACTTTCCAATGTAATAGCTAGAGCAGCAAAACAGTCCCAGGATAGGAGTCAGAAGACCTAGGTTCCAGATCCAGGTCTGGAATTAACTCAGTGTATGACCTTCCACAAGTCACTTCATCTCTCTTCGGCTTAATTTCCTCATGTATAAAATGAGATGGTTGGGCTTCCCTGGTGGTGCAGTGGTTGAGAGTCCGCCTGCCGATGCAGGGGACACGGGTTCGTGCCCCGGTCCGGGAGGATCCCACATGCCGCGGAGCGGCTGGGCCTGTGAGCCATGGCCGCTGAGCCTGCGCGTCCGGAGCCTGTGCTCCGCAACGGGAGAGGCCACAGCAGTGAGAGGCCCACGTACCGCAAAAAAAAAAAAAAAAAATGAGACGGTTGGACTACAGTTTCCCTAAGTCCTTTCTAATTGTATGATTCCACTTGTATCATGTTCTTAATTCTGCATGGAAGGAAAGTTAAAACCGACATATGTTAAGTGGGAATCAAGTCTTTTTTTCCGTAAGCATTTACCAAGGCAGTGCGCAAAGATAAATAAAGGATATATTTCACCCTGGGGGAATTCACAACACAGTCAACAGACTAAGTGTTGTGAGTAGGTCTGGACCTGGGGTTTGTCACAAAAGAGTAAAAGTTGGGAGCATAGTCTGCAGCCTGGAGAAGCTATACCATAGGTTCTGTTTATAAATTTAATTACAATGTATACTGTACCACTCTCTGTGAAAGAAGACAAATGCCAGTTAGACAGTGTCCAGCCAGCCATGGGGCATCCGCCAACGTGTGGATTGGCGGATAGCTTCAAGTGTGCTTCACAGTCTTGCTTAGAGTTGGGTCTGTCTACCATTACCAAATTCTCCCTCTGCTAATTCAGAAATCTAATATAATGCAAAACCCAAATACATCAATGTCATCATATTGTTGAGCCACATGCTATGACGAGTATGGTTACTGTGTGCTAAATGCGAGGTACTGTCAGGTGCTTTACAGTTATTCCCTTCTTTGGTCCTCAGCACAACACAATGAAGTGGGCATTATTATTACATTCTACACATGAGGAAACTGGGGCATGAAGGCGTTAAGTAATTTTCTCAAAGACAGTATAGCTGTGAAGAGGCAGAACCAGGATTAAACTCATGTCCCCTGATTCTAATGCCTAAGCTCCTCCATACTATATTTTGCTTAATTTTGTATAAATGTTACTGTGAAATATTACCAACAACATATATGTACCTATTGTTCATAGTCAAAACTTTTGTGGAGCGCTGAAAGTCAGGCCTCGTGCTGTGCGTGGGGAATGTGGACACGAGTGCAGCCTTGTTCCTGAGGAAATGTGAAGCTGGTAAAGAATAAAGCATAATCAGGGCTTCCCTGGCGCCGCAGTGGTTGAGAGTCCACCTGCTGATGCAGGGAACACGGCTTCGTGCCCCAGTCCAGGAGGAACCCACATGCCGCAAAACGGCTGGGCCCGTGAGCCATGGCTGCTGATGAGCCTGCGCGTCTGGAGCCTGTGCTCCGCAACGGGAGAGGCCACAACAGTGAGAGGTCCGAGTACCGCAAAAAAAAAAAAAAAAAAAAAAAAAAGCATTATCAGATTAACTGGGTTCCAATACTAACTCTACTTCTAAGTGGTGTGCAAACCTCGGGGAGATTAGTTAATCTCTTTCAACCTCAGTTTTCCTGCATGTTAAATATGATAAAGAGTTCCCACCACATAGGGTTATCGGGTAGAATCATGAGACAGATATATTAATAGTTAGCATAGTGCCCAGAAAACAGTGGACACACAATAAAATTAGCTAAACTGAGTATTGTCACTGACACTATGAGCAAGCAGGGTTCATGGAAGGTAATCACAGAGCCTGATTCCACTGTTCCTTTAAACTTTCTGCTGAGGGGAAAGGACTGCCACTGGCCCTGGGCAAAGTGTCAGACATCATCACATTTCTGAAGATTCCCAGGTAATAAAAAGAGTATTCAGATAGTTTTGTCATAAATAACTATCTTAATTCAGAAATCAGAACGTCCAGTCTCATGTAAGAAGTACAGTCTCTAACCTGGTGACATCGTTTCTGAGGAGGGTTTTGCTGAATGCTGACTGTGTTTGGTGAGAAAGACAGGCCTCGTCCTTGCCCTCTTCCACACGGTGCCTTCTCCCAGGCCCCAGCGTTTCTACATTTCCCCAGCTGGCCACTACTTTTCCTACCCTGTCAGAGGCAAAATTTTTAAAAAAAGGGAAGGAGGAGAGGTAGAGGGCAGAAAGTTTTTATTTTTGACCGATTCTCTTTAGGGAAAATTTCTTGCATTTGGGGACAAACTTGCTTTGGGTGTTTAAAGATGACCCTTTCTAACAATTTCACAGATTCTTCAATATTCTTAGGAGTGTTTGACTGTCCTTCCTCTGACAAAGGTAATGTATTTTTGGCCTCTTGCTGGCCACCTCCTTTCTCCAGGCAGCAATCTCGGGAAGGATTTAAAATGATGACTCCAGACTGGTTCGGTCTCCCGCATGGCTCTCATTTGCTCCAAAGGAAACTCTCGACTGCCCCCAACAGTCTCTGGGAGTGTCTCCTTGCTCCTGACCTCAGAGCTGCTGGCCAGCCAGTCTTGCCTTTTACAATTTCTAGGCAAGACTCAACAAGCAACTCTGTCTCCCTAACAGCCAGGGACACGTATCTCCATTAATCATTTTGAAACCCCTCTCCTGACGGTAGAGCACTCTCCACGCTCCGCCTGGTAGGGGTGGAAGACTCAGAGCACAGCTCTTGCAAAAGAAATCCTCCTCAAAAACCTCTCCTCGGGCTTCCCTGGTGGCGCAGTGGTTGAGAGTCCGCCTGCCGATGCAGGGGACACGGGTTCGTGCCCCGGTCTGGGAAGATCCCACATGCCGCGGAGCGGCTGGGCCCATGAGCCATAGTCGCTGAGCCTGCGCGTCCGGAGCCTGTGCTCCGCAACGGGAGAGGCCACAGCAGTGAGAAGCCCGCGTACCGCAAAAAAAACCAAAACCAAACAAACAAACAAAAAACCTCTCCTCATCGCCACTCTCTTGATCCTTCAATATTCCAGTGTGGGTGGGGTTTTTTTAAGAGTCAAGAAACTCATGGAAGTTTGCATCTTTGGATGTTATCTCACTTTGAAATTTCATACTTATTATTGCATCCTGGTGCCTTAATCAAAACTTTCAATTTCATACTCTGTTACATTTTAAATTATCGTTTTTATTGAAGTATAAAGCAACTATCATACAATGGGGTAAGTGCTATAATGCAAATATAAACTCCATGGTAATATAGAGGGCAAATAAACAAATTTTATCCAGGGTTGGGAGCTGATGTCAGACATGGAAGTCTTCACTGAGGAAATACCTTCTGAGTTGAGTCTTTAAGGATCTGTTTGTTCATTTAACAAATATTTATTGAGTATCTATATGTTCCAAGCAGTATTCTAGGTGCTTGGGATCTATCAGTAAACAGAACAAAGAACCCTGCACTCATGGAGATTACATTCTAGTAGAAGGATGGGAGAACAGACAACAAACATAATAGATAAACTACATAACTTGATAAAAATGACAAATGCTGCGGGGGAAAAAGAAAAAGTAGGACAAGAAAGATAAGTTCATGAAGCAGGAAAGAAGAAGGACATTCTAAGGGGGAAAACAGTATGAACAAAAGGGCTGGAAGTGTAAGAGGCATGGCATAATCAAAGAATTGAAGATAGTGGGGAGTATAGAACAGTATCAAAGATACCCAGGGCAGACCCGGCCCCTGGCTCATCTCAACTTGACTATTGGCACTAAGCACCATCTATCTGCACACTGCCCCTCCTTCCTCCTGGAACCCAGGGAAGTTTTTCTTTTGCACTTATCCCCATGGACACATGTTCATGGACACATGCCTAGAAAGAGAGGAAGTATAAGTAGAAGAACTGAAAAAAATTGTTTTAATTTATTTAAAATTCTATAAGACATTGAGCTGAAAAGGCCTTTGTGCCTCTTCAGTAACAATCAAAAACAAACAAAAAAACAAAAATCAAGCACTTATTCCATAACAGGCATAGTGCTGGTGTTACAGATACGGTAATGTGCAAGGCAGAGATGGTCCTTGTCTGTGTAACAAAGCAAAATGCAAAGGGAGAAGCAAGCCCCACAGCTCTGCATGGGATCCAGCGTGACGGGCACACAGAAGGGCAATGGTAGGACCCACCGCTCAGGGCCCAGTGGTGACATCACCTGGTGACAGACAACACCGCACTAGAAACAGAAATGAGAAGCCTCTGTACCACCTGCTTCACAGGCAGACTAGACAGTAGATGGATACTGAAAGGTAAAATGATTAAAAAAAAAAAAAAAAGGAAAGTACTAGAGGGACTGCAATAGTGAGTCAGGTTAAAAACCAAAGAAATATAAGTTCTATTTGTGAATATGGCTTCACTTCCCACCTCATCCCCGATCAACCTGACTCAGGAAAACCAGTCAACAGCAGCAACAAGGACTGTGGACTGTGCCTTTATAGACTGAAACTATAACAGCAAATGTATCTTGAAAGTGCTGCTGTGGTAGACCTAATTATTTTTTCTTTAAATACGAACCATTGTCTTCAGAATAGAGTTAGCTCTCAGGCTAAAACTCTCCCTTACATATCTAACCCCAAGCCTTCCTCTGAAACAGCATCAGACCTTCACCAGTAAATAAGTTCTTGACTCATTTCTTTAAAAAAGTTGACAATCACCTTGGAGACATGCTCCCCAAAGTAAAGCTTCGGACTCATATGCTGTACCCAAAGACAGCAACTTAGGAAACAAATTATGTTCTCCAACTTGAAAAGGGGGGTGGTTTCATTAACAAAAAAAATAAAGGAAAAAACAAACAAAAAAGAAAAAACCTTTCAAATTACAGCCTGAATCGCCTTTGAAAAGTGAGACTCTGCTGCCCCCTGCCTTCCACTACAAAAAGTGCTGAGGAGAGAGTTGGAAATCACTAACTCGCTGAAGGACACTTTCTCTCACACACATGTGCACACAGCCCAAAACTTAGGGGTTCCGAAAATATCCTCCATCAACTCTGCACCACTGTTATCTAAACACTGGTTACCTGCTCCAGTGATAAGCGCCGTGAGGCCCTGCACGGTGGCCTCTCGCTGAGTGGATCCGGCTTGCAGCATCTGCCCCGTCTGTGCTCTTTCTGCCACAGTCCTCTGATTTCAGCTGTTGCGTCCATGCTGACCGAGAATCTCCTACCCTCACCAGCCATGCTTTACTCATACCTGGATTTCAAACCCCAAATGACCAAAACCAGCAGGATTTCCCCTCAGAAGCCAGCCAATAGGAGGAGTTTTTTCAGTGAGCTTGATTTCTTTTAATAGCACTGAAGTCAAAAACTTGCACACAATCTTTGACTATTTTTCCTCTCCCTAGGCCTCGGCATCACATGAACTGCAACACTGTTCACACCTATGGCTTCCTCTCCACTATTAGCCTGGGTTAGGCCTTCTTTGGGCCCTTGCTATTTCCATCTGAAATATTCCACTAACCTTCCATCTGCAGTCTCCACCTCCTACCAGCTTTTCTTTACTCCAGTACATCTTAAAACTGCTGATGGATTTTTCTTTCTGAAGTTCGGCTCAGCTCATGTCACTCTACTGTTTCCCTCTTGCCTCAGAATAAACTGCAAATGCTTCACTCTGGCATTCAGGGCCGTCCATGATCTGCTACCACCCAATTCTGCTACCATATGCAAGCCCAAGACTGCAGCCATGTGGAGGCTCATGCTGTTCCCCAGGGACAGTCCATGATTTCCTCCCTGATGATACCTCTTCCTTTAATGCTTTTTCTCCACCACCTCCACTATCCCCAGTTCTTTATGTCCAAATCATTTGCATCTTTCAAGTCCCAAGTCAAATGCCACTTCTTCCACAAAGCCTTCCTTAATTCCTTCAACTAGAACAAATCTTTGTCTGAAGTCCAATCACATCCTATCTGTTCCTTTCTTTCAAGTTCAAGTGAGCAAATGTCTATTGAGTTCCTACTGTGTAAGGGAATATACCAGGTCTGGGCACATTGAGGGAAACACAAACAGACATGCTCACTATCCTTGTGTATCTTACAGTCTAATATTTATACTTTCCAACTTGTATTCTCGTCCTGTGTATATATTTCCCTACTTGCCTGAAAAATTCATAAATGAGTATCAGTGTTTCAATCTCCTGGTCACTTTTTATGCCTCTATCACACATAGCACCAAACAGAGTGTATTACATGTGTTTATTATTCAGTAAGTATTTGAATAAACCAATAAAAGTATTAAGGGTACCTACATAGCTGAATTTTAGGGTCATTACTCACTTCCCAAGCTCAAGAAACTGATTAACTCTAAGTTTGAAAGCCTAACAAATTCTATGAATTCCTGACTTCAAAAATTATTCAACAGCATAGGGCCCTGAACCAAGATGGCAGAGTGGAAGGACGTGCTCTCACTCCCTCTTGCGAGAACACCAGAATCACAACTAACTGCTGAACAATCATCGAGAGGAACACACTGGAACTCACCAAAAAACATACCCCACATCCAGAGACAAAGGAGAAGCCACAATGAGATGGTAGGAGGGGTGCAATCACAATAAAATCAAATCCCATAACTGCTGGGTGGGTGACTCACAAACTGCAGAACACTTGTACCACAGAAGTCCACCCACTGGAGTGAAGGTTCTGAGCCCATGTCAGGCTTCTGAAGCTGGGGGTCCGGCAACGGGAGGAGGATTTCCTAGAGAATCAGATTCTGAAGGCTAGTGGGATTTGATTGCAGGACTTTGACAGGACTAGGGGAAACACAGACTCCACTCTTGGACGGCACACACAAAGTAGTGTGTTCATCGGGACCCAGGGGAAGGAGCAGTGACCCCCACACAGACTGAACCAGACCTACCTGCTAGTGTTGGAGGGTCTCCTGCAGAGGCGGGGGTTGGCTGTGGCTCACCGTGAGAACAAGGACACTGGCAGCAGGAGTTCTGGGAAGTAATCCTTGGCGTGAGCCCTACCAGAGCCCAGGTAGGCTCCACTGTTGGGTTGCCTCAGGCGAAACAACCAACAGGGAGGGAACGCAGCCCTACCTATCAGCAGTCAAGTGGACTAAACTTTTACTGAGCTCTGCCCACCAGAGCAACAGTCAGCTCTACCCACCACCAGTCCCTCCCATCAGGAAACTTACACAAGTCTATTAGACAGCCTCATCACGAGAGGGCAGACAGCAGAAGCAAGAAGAACTACAGTCCTGCAGTCTGTGGAACAAAAACCACATTCACAGAAAGACAGACAAAATGAAAAGGCAGAGGGCTATGTACCAGATGAAAGAACAAGATAAAACCCTAGAAAAACAACTAAATGAAGTGGAGATAGGCAACTGTCCAGAAAAAGAATTCAGAATAATGATAGTGAAGATGATCCAGAACCTCAGAAAAAGAATGGAGGCAAAGATCGAGAAGATACAAGAAATGTTTAACAAACACCTAGAAGAATTAAAGAACAAACAAACAGAGATGAACAATACAATAACTGAAATGAAAACTATACTAGAAGGAATCAATAGCAGACTAACTGAGGCAGAAGAACGGATAAGTGACCTGGAAGACAGAAAGGTATAATTCACAGCTGTGGAACAGAATAAAGAAAAAAGAATGAAAAGAAATGAAGACAGCCTAATAAACCTCTGAGACAACATTAAATGCAACAACATTCGCATTATAGGGGTCCCAGAAGGGGAAGAGAGGGAGAAAGGACCCGAGAAAATATTTGAAGAGATTATAGTCGAAAACTTCCCTAACACGGGAAAGGAAATAGCCACCCAAGTCCAGGAAGCCAGAGAGTCCCATACAGGATAAACCCAAGGAGAAACACACTGAGACACATAGTAATCAAGCTGGCAAAAATTAAAGACAAAGAAAAATTATTGAAAGTAGCAAGGGGAAAATGACAAATAACATACAGGGGAACTCCCATAAGGTTAACAGCTGATTTCTCAGCAGAAAGCCTACAAGCCAGAAGGGAGTGGCATGATATACATAAAGTGATGAAAGGGAAGAACCTACAAAAAAGATTACTCTACCCGGCAAGGATCTCATTCAGATTCGAGGAGAAATCAAATGCTTTACAGACAAGCAAAAGCTAAGAGAATTTAGCACCACCAAACAAGCTCTCCAACAAATGCTAAAGGAACTTCTCTAAGTGGGAAACACAAGAGAAGAAAAGGACCTACAAAAACAAACCCAAAACAATTAAGAAAATGGTCATAGGAACATACATATTGATAATTACCTTAAACATGAATGGATTAAATGCTCCAACCAAAAGACACAGGCTTGCTGAATGGATACAAAAACAAGACCCATATATATGCTGTCTACAAGAGACACACTTCAGACCTAGGGACACATACAGACTGAAAGTGATGGGAGGGAAAAAGATAGTCTATGCAAATGGAAATCAAAAGAAAGCTGGAGTAGCAATACTCATATCAGATAAAATAGACTTTAAACTAAAGAATATTACAAGAGACAAGGAAGGACACTACATAATGATCAAGGGATCAATCCAAGAAGAAGATATAACAATTATAAATATATATGCACCCAACATAGGAGCACCTCAATACATAAGGCAACTGCTAATTGCTATAAAAGAAGAAATCAACAGTAACACAATAATAGTGGGGGACTTTAACACCTCACTTACATCACTGGACGGATCATCCAAAATGAAAATAAATAAAGAAAACAGAATCTTTAAATGACACAATAGACCAGATAGATTTCATTGATATTTATAGGACATTCCAACCAAAAACAGCAGGTTACACTTTCTTCTCAAGTGCGCATGGAACACTCTCCAGGATAGATCACATCTTGGGTCACAAATCAAGCCTCAGTCTATTTAAGAAAATTGAAATCATATCAAGCCCCTTTTCTGATCACAACGCTATAGATTAGAAATGAATTACAGGGAAAAAAACATAAAAACACAAACACATGGAGGCTAAACAGTACGTTACTAAATAACCAAGAGATCACTGAAGAAATCAAAAAATGCCTAGAGACAAATGACAATGAAAACATGACAATCCAAAATCTATGGGGGCTTCCCTGGTGGCACAGTGGTTGAGAAGTCCGCCTGCCAATGCAGGGGACACGGGTTCGTGCCCCGGTCTGGTAAGATCCCACATACTGTGGAGCGGCTGGGCCCATGAGCCATGGCCACTGAGCCTGCGCGTCTGGAGCCTGTGCTCCGCAAACGGGAGAGGCCACAACAGTGAGAGGCCCGCGTACTGCAATAAAAACAAACAAACAAAAAAACCTATGGGATGCAGGAAAAGCAGTTCTAAGAGGGAAGTTTATAGCTATACAAGCCTACCTCAAGAAACAACAAAAATCTCAAATAAACAATCTAACCTTACACCTAAAGGAACTAGAGAAAGAAGAACAAACAAAACCCAAAGTTAACAGAAGGAAAGAAATCATAAAGATCACAGCAGAAATAAATGAAAAAGAAACAAAGAAAACAATAGCAAAGACCAATAAAAGTAAAAGCCGGTTCTTTGAGAAGATAAACAAAATTGATAAACCATTAGCCAGACTCATCAAGAAAGAGAGGGATGGGCTTCCCTCGTGGCGCAGCGGTTGAGAGTCCGCCTGCCGATGCAGGGGACATGGGTTCGTGCCCTGGTCCGGGAAGATCCCACATGCCGTGGAGCGGCTAGGCCTGTGAGCCATGGCCGCTGAGCCTGCGCGTCCGGAGCCTGTGCTCCGCAACGGGAGAGGCCACAACAGTGAGAGGCCCGTGTACAGCAAAAAAAAAAAAAAAAAAAAAGAAGGAGAGGACTCAAATCAATAAAATTAGAAATGAAAAAGGAGAAGTTACAACAGACACCGCAGAAATACAAAACATCCTAAGAGACTACTACAAGCAACTCTATGCCAATAAAATGGACAACCTGGAAGAAATGAAAAAATTCTTAGAAAGGTATAACCTTCCAAGACTGAACCAGGAAGAAATAAATAGAAAATATGAACAGACCAATCACAAGTAATAAAATTGAAACTGTGATAAAAAGTCTTCCAACAAACAAAAGTCCAGGACCAGATGGCTTCATAGGTGAATTCTATCAAACATTTAGAGAAGAGCTAACACCCATCCTTCTCAAACTCTTCCAAAAAATTGCAGTGGAAGGAATATTCCCAAACTCATTCTATGAGGCCACCATCACCCTGATACCAAAACCAGACAAACATACCACATAAAAAGAAAAGACCAATATCACTGATGAATATAGATGTAAAAATCCTCAACAAAATACTAGCAAACAGAATCCAACAACACATTAAAAGGATCATAGGGCTTCCCTGGTGGTGCAGTGGTTGACAGTCCGCCTGCCGATGCGGGGGACATGGGTTCATGCTCCGGTCCGGGAAGATCCCACATGCCACAGAGTGGCTAGGCCCGTGAGCCATGGCTGCTGAGCCTGCACGTCTGGAGCCTGTGCTCCACAACAGGAGAGGCCACAACAGTGAGAGGCCCGCGTACCGCAAACAAAACAAAAAAATAATAAAATGGACTTCCTTGGTGGCACAGTGGTTCAGAATCCGCCTGCCAATGCAGGGGACATGGGTTCGAGCCCTAGTCCTGGAAGATCCCACATGCCACGGAGCAGTTGAGCCCGTGCGCCACAACTACTGAAGCCCATGCGCCTAGAGCCTATGGTCCGCAACAAGAGAAGCCACAGCAATGAGAAGCCTGTGCACCGAAACAAAGAGTAGCCCCCGCTTGCCACAACTAAAGCAATCCCACGTGCAGCAACAAAGATCCAATGCAGCCAAAAATAAGTAAATTTATTTAAAAAAAAAAAAAAAGATCATACACCATGATCAAGTGGGATTTATCCCAGGGAGGCAAGGATTCTTCAATATACGCAAATCAATCAACGTGATACACCATATTAACAAACTGAAGAATAAAAACCATATGAGCATCTCAATAGATGCAGAAAAAGCTTTTGACAAAATTCAATACCCATTTATGACAAAAACTCTCCAGAAAGTGGGCATAGAGGGAACCTACCTCAACATAATAAAGACCATATACAACAAACCCACAGCAAACATCATTCTCAATGGTGCAAAACCGAAATCATTTCCTCTAAGATCAGGAACAAGACAAGGATGTCCACTCTCACCACTATTATTCAACATAGTTTTGGAAGTCCTAGCAACGGCAAACAGAGAAGAAAAAGAAATAAAAGGAATACAAATCAGGAAAGAAGTAAAACTGTCACTGTTTGCAGATGATATGATACTATACACAGAGAATCCTAAAGATGCCACCAGAAAACTACCAGAGCTAATCAATGAATTTGGTAAAGTTGCAGGATACAAAATTAATGCACAGAAATCTCTTGCATTCTTATACATTAATGATGCAAAATCTGAAAGAGAAATTAAGGAAACACTCCCATTTACCATTGCAACAAGAAGAATAAAATGCCTAGGAATAAACCTACCTAGGGAGACAAAAGACCTGTATGCAGAAAACTATAAGACACTGATGAAAGAAATTAAAGATGATACCAACAGATGGAGAGATATACCATGTTCCTGGATTGGAAGAATCAATATTGTTAAAATGACTATACTACCCAAAGCAATCTACAGATTCAATGCAATCTCTATCAAATTACCAATGGCATTTTTTATGGAACTAGAACAAAAAATCTTAAACTTTGTATGAAGACACAAAAGACCCTGAATAGCCAAAGCAGTCTTGAGGGAAAAAAACGGAGCTGGAGCAATCAGACTCCCTGACTTCAGAGTATACTATGAAGCTACAGTAATCAAGACAATATGGTAATGGCACAAAAACAGAAACATAGATCAATGGAACAAGATAGAAATCCCAGAGATAAACCCACGCACCTATGGTCAACTAATCTATGACAAAGGAGGCAAGGATATACAATGGAGAAAAGACAGTGTCTTCAATACGTGGTGCTGGGAAAACTGGACAGCTACATGTAAAAGAATGAAATTAGAACACTCCCTAACACCATACACAAAAATAAACTCAAAATGCATTAGAGACCTAAATGTAAGACCGGACACTATAAAACTCTTAGAGGAAAACATAGGAAGAATACTCTTTGACATAAATCACAGCAAGATCTTTTTTGATCCACCTCCTAGAGTAATGGAAATAAAAACAAAAATAAACAAATGGGACCTAATGAAACTTCAAAGCTTTTTCGCAGCAAAGGAAACCATAAACAAGACAAAAAGACAACCCTCAGAATGGGAGAAAATATTTGCCAATGAATCAACAGACAAAGGATTAATCTCCAAAATATATAAACAGCTTCTGCAGCTCAATATTAAAAAAAAAAAAACAACCCAATCCAAAAATGGGCAGAAGACCTAAATAGACATTTCTCCAAAGAAGATATACAGATGGCCAAGAAGCACATGAAAAGCTGCTCAACATCACTAATTATTAGAGAAATGCAAATCAAAACTACAATGAGGTATCACCTCACACCAGTTAGAATGGACATCATCAGAAAATCTACAAACAACAAATGCTGGAGAGGGTGTGGAGAAAAGGGAGCCCTCTTGCACTGTTGGTGGGAACGTAAATTCTTACAGCCACTATGGAGAACAGTATGGAGGTTCCTTAAAAAACTAGAAATACAATTACCATACGGTCCAGCAATCCCACTACTGGGCATATACCCAGAGAAAACCATAATTCAAAAAGACACATGCACCCCAATGTTCATTGCAGCACTATTTACAATAGCCAGGTCATGGAAGCAACCTAAATGCCCATTGACAGACGAATGGATAAAGAAGATGTGGTACATGTATACAATGGAATATTACTCAGCCATAAAAAAGAATGAAACTGGGTCATTTGTAGAGACGTGGGTGGATCTAGAGACTGTCATACAGAGTGAAGTCAGTCAGAAAGAGAAAAACAAATATCGTATATTAAGGCATATATGTGGAACCTAGAAAAATGGTACAGATGAACCAGTTTTCAGGGCAGAAATAGAGACACAGATGTAGAGAACAAACATATGGACACCAAGGGGGGAAGCAGCGGGGGGATGAGGGGCTGTGATAAATTTGGCGATTGGGATTGACATGTATACACTGATGTGTATAAAATTGATGACTAATAAGAACCTTCTGTACAAAAAAATAAATAAAATAAAATTCAAAAAGAAGAAAAGAATCAAATGAACCTATCTACATATTAAATTGGTAAGATAACTATATAGAAAGGAAAAAATTTAATCCAGCTAACTTTTGATTAGTATTTGGACTGTACATACTCAGTGAGACATATTCTAAAAATAAGAACTGTAAAGGAATTTTGACCTTTTCTAATAGTATTGTTTTGGTAGTGGTATGGGTACAGCAATTTCAAAATTATTTGCATATGTTATGGCAATGAGCCAATGAGTAAATTTATTGATGTTGTTGAGATCCAGGGAGGTTAAGAACATATTTGAGAGAATCATTGTGGAGGAATGAGATACAAATAAAGAATGGGAAAAGGAGAGGAAGAATCCTGTAGTATTGGATTGGAATTAGAGGTGCTAATACATGATTTTTTTAAGCATTCACTTTTCTCCAACCTTATTGAGATATAACTGAAGGACATGAAGCCACACATATATGAAGTATGCAATTTGTTCAGTTTTGACAAATGTATGTACAAATAAAACCATCACTACAATAAAGATGACAAACATTTCCATCAAAAACTAAACCTAACAAAACAAAAAAAATTATTCAGCAATTAAACCGTAGTCAAAGTTAAACAAAGTTAAGGACACAAACTTTGGAATCAGATAGAACTAGGCATGAATTACAGCTCTTTTATTTACCAGCTGTGTGTACTGGGGGTTGATGGGTTTGGGGGAATTAATTAACCACTCTGAACCCTTCTGTTTTCCTGATCTGAGTTTGGATGAGGGTTAAATAACAATAAATGCAAGGCAACTAACACAATCCCTGGTGTGTCGATGTTCGACCAATTGAGGCTATTACTATTGTTACTTATTTATAACTACTGTTTTCCTCTGAATCGTAGCATATCAAAATCTTTCCCCAGTGCTTGCTGGAAAACCGACTCAACAGTCTTTGCCAGCTGTCTTCTTCCTTGCCATCTTCCACTATAAGCAGCTGGAGATGACCAAGTGATAAGTTCTGGCCAAAGAGACATAAGCAGAAGTCTGCTGGAGAATTTCCAGGAAAATATTTGCTTTCCCAATAATGGAGATGGATATGTCTGAAGACTGCCTTCCCTGCCATCCCTTCTTCCTGCTTTCAATGTAGATACATTACCTGGAGCTGCCATTGTGTCTTGAGATGATGAGGGAAAGGCCAGAAGGATCAAGAGGATAACTCAGACAACATGGAGCAGCTGAACCAATGTCAGTAGTTATCTGACTCCAGATTTCTTATGTGAGAAAAGTAAACCCTATTTGTTTAAGCCAACGTAAGTCAGTTTTTGTTGCTTGCAGTAAAGACACGATCAAAACTGATTCAACCGCCAAAAGTACTTTATGGTATGTGTAAGAGAACATTATAAAAAAGTAAGTTAACAATAGCTCTGTTCTTCAAAGACTCTTCAAAGCATAAACATCAAATATTTTATCAAAACTTTGTTTAGGAGTGTTCTACCTTAGAGCCTAAGAGGGACTCAAATTAAACTAAGAATCATCCTGAAATAAACTAATCCGGAGGGGAAAAGCAAGAAGGACCCATTAAGAAAATAATTGTCGGGGAAGATTTCAGTGTGATTATCACTTAGATATGTCTCCTGCTCTAGTCTATTTGTTCTATGTCTAAATAGAGAACTGTGAGAGAAAACTGAAAGATGTGTGTGATCGTTTGGGTTACCATTCAGAAAATACTCAATCCCCCCCACCTCCCACTGCAGGTGGTATATTTCCCCACCCTTTGACTTTGGTCTTGGCCATGTGTCTTGCTTTTTCAATGATATGTTTGAGAATATGACAAAAGCAGAAGCTTGAAATACACTAACATGATTGGGTTTCCCTTTTTGCACATCTCCTTTTCATCATGAATGGACTCAGGTGGCCATTGACCCAAGGAAAATGAGAGATATCTGGAACAGACTGGATCAAATCTGCAGCTTGAAGCCAAACCTAGCCCAGCCCAACCAATATTATACCAATCCCAGGCAACCTGCAGGCACATGACAAAAACAAAATACAAAACAAAACAAAACAAAATATGTATATCACTGCACACCACTGAGTTTGGGGTACATTACTTAGCGTTATTATAAAAATGACCGTAACAAACTATATCTCCAAAAACTCTGTAAGACATAGATGTTCAAGTTTCCCAGCTTTGGATCTCTTTAATAAAGTGGTTTTCAACCGGAGGCGATTTTGCCCCCAGGCAGATACTTGGCAATGTCTGGGGACATTTTTGCTTGTCTTAAATTGGGGAGGGGTGGCATCCAGTGGGTAGAGTCCAGGGGTGCTGCTAGACATCCTACAATGCAGGACAGCCCCACAACAAAGAATTATCCTGTCCAAAGTGTCAGTAGTGCTGAAGTTGAGAAACCTCGTCCTAATAAAATAAGATGCTAATAAGGATGACATATTCTTTCCCTTTGTGCCGCACACCTCGGCTCAGCCATAAGAACTCCTGTGTGTGTGTGGCAGCACTGACTGCTTAACTAGTTATGTCCGTAAGTACTTACTGAGTGCCTGCCAGCATTCCAGGTGCCAAGGATCTAGTGCTGAATTAAAAGAAAAAATTCCTGTGCTCATGGGGCTTACACTCTAGTGAAGGAGACAGGTGATGAACAAATAAATAAAATGATTCTAGATCTAGTGAGTAGTAAAAGGGTAAAGGGATAGACAATGACTGCATGGGAAGTCCTCTCTGAGAAAGTTGTGGTTTAACCTCGCTGGATGAGGAAAGAGACCCAGTCATGCCATGGTTTGGGCAAAGAGCATTCTGGGCAGAGAAAACACTAAACACAACGGCCAGGAGACAGGAGCAAAGTGTGATGTATCAGAGGAGCAGAAAGAAGGCCAGTATACCTGTGGCATAACGAGTAAGGTAAGAGATGTGGTCGGAAAGACATCTGCAGGATCACCTATGGAACTGCTGGCATGGTACCAAAGGTAGATTCAATTGAAGCTTTCAGAGATGTCCTGCAGAGGGAGAGCTCAGTGTCTGGCAGTGACTGAAAGCAGTGTGAACAAATATTCACGAACATGTGGGTTACTCCCTGGTGTATGTGGAAAGCTGGAGTGGGGGTGAGGACTTTACAAGGGAACTAGAGAGAATAAGTTAGCAAGCAGGAAGGGGTGAGAGCAGGAGAATTTGAGTTACGTTTGTTACTGTATCCCATCAGTACCCACAGACGGCTGATTGAGCCTAATGAAACTTAGGGATGCATCTGTAACTAGAGGAGAAAGCAAGCTATTCAGCAATTTCTTTTCTCACTCAAAATCTTGTGCTTCCTTGGAATGCTGCCTCTCTAGGTTCCTGGCAGGCCCCCCGTGTTCTGAAGAACAGAGCTCTGACTCTTCATTACTTCCCTAAGATAACCCCACCACTGTTGACTCCAGATTTCCTCCTCTGGTGTTTTGGAGTGTGGGAAAAGCTAGAAGAAATAATTTAGGATCTCTGAAGCAGAAGGGAAACCCTGGAAGTCTACAGACCATGTTTCTAAGATGCCATGTATCCAGAGGTGGTTTCTAGGAATGTACAATTGTGATTTGTTTGGAAACCAGTGCTGTCAGACAGAGCTAAGTGAGTAGGTCACTCCTGAATTGTAATCACCGCTTAGCCTTCTGTAAGACTCCTGAGGACAAGGATTATGTCTGTTTGTTTATAACTGTATCCTCAGCTCCTAGTATTAATGTGTGGCACCTAGTAAGCACTCAGTGGATGTGAGGTGAATAAATAATGTTTCATGAACATTCAGACTTATGAAAAGTAGGTAACACAAAACAAAATAAAATAGCTGGACACATCTATCCTCAAAAAGGTCTGTATATTTATAGACATATACTTCCAAGAGAAAAATAACTAGAACGTTCATTCATACAATCAGTTCATTTACTTTTTGAGCGCCTACCATGTGCGAGGCATTGTGTTGGAATCTGGAGGTGGAAGAAGGAGTATGACACTGACCTTCCTGGGAAGCAGAGGACTCCAGGATAGGGTGGAGAAAGAAATATCTACAGCACATCTATTGGTGAGTAGAGGGAGAAAAGGTCAAAAAGCCTGAGAATGCTTCCTAGAACCACTGAATCTAAGGAGGACTTTTTTTTTAAAGAGGCTTTTTTTTTTTAATCGTAATACATTCAAGCAAAACATTTAGAGTTCAAATTCCACACCCAACTGTTTTTAATATATCTAGACCAGTGGTTCTCAACTGGGAGAGATTTTGCCTCCAAAGGGACATTTGACAATGACTGGAAACATTTTTGACTGTCACGACAGGCAGTATGCTACTGGAATCTATGAAGCAGAGGCCATGGATGTTGCTAACCATCCTATAATGCACAGGACAGCCTTCCACAACAAAGAATTAGACTCTCCAGAATGTCAACACTGCCAAGATTAAGAATCCCTGATCTCGAATGACAGAAGAATTAGGAAGTACCATGCAAATAAAAACACAAGTATATAATTTAGTCAAGATTTCTCTAATGTAATTAATGTGATAATAGGATCATTTAAGAGCTGCCTCAAATGTAAGTCAATAAAACACAAATAATAAAACAATAATTAGATTTTTGTGATAACTATGAATAAAGTCTCATGATATGCACAATTCAAATATTTATATTAATCAGTCATATTCCTAGCACTGCATACGAAACACAGGGTCTTAGGAACACATTTCTTGATTAGAATTCCAAATTGAAGAACGTCACTCTTAAATAGAAACTGTAGGCTCTTTTATAGCGTTCAGCTTCTAGGATGGAAAAGACTTAGCCCATTCCTTTTGGGTTTAAAATTACATTACATAGTCATATGTTCAGCATCCTTTAGCTGGATACGTTTGTTCCCTGTAGGAAGTTTATAACTTGTAAAAGGAGTTTTATGCAGAATACAAATTGGGAGTATTACACGACTACCTCTTGAGAACACTGAGTTGTACAAACAACATCACTTTATCTGACGTAGTAGCTCTGGATTGGTCTGTCTCTTCACTCTAGGGCTGTCTGAAATTATAGATCAGGGACATCACTGTCATACCCCAGCTGCTGCAGAAAGCTACTGAAACAAAAGGAGATTTATGAGTATTTTGGTTATGCTGAACCAAGGATACAGGAGCTATACAACAGGGAGTTTAGTGGCTCTAAATTGTAGGCATTATGCAAAAAGAAAATGCAGAGTTGGGTGTCAAGGGAGTCCTCCAGGAGCCATAGGACATCTTTGTAAAATCTCTAATGAATAAATTTAACAGTTATTAAAGAACACCACCCTGTTGTTGCAGGCACTGAACTTTATATCCCAAGAAGAGATACAAGGCATTTGCAGGCAAACATCTGTCATTTAACAGTGAGAGTGACCTCAGCTCTGACAAGCAATTCAAACCCCAGTTGAGGAGAGTTATTTAACTCTTTGTGGTGGCTGAGTTTGGAGCTCCAACATTAGCAGGTTATGAATATCCTTGACAGTTGAGGAACTCTGATGCCGAAGGAAAAAATTATTGGGAATAATTATGATTGGTTCTGTTATATGAGCCATTTATTAATTATTTCCCTTTAATTATATCAGATTATCAGGTCATGATTAATTTTGACCAAAGGCCTGCGCAAACGTTATGGAGAAAAGAGTAGATATAATGTAATCTTCAAAACACATTATGAAAGATCAAGACGGTCAAAATAAATGTGAAAAAAACTAAATTTCTGTATTAATTTTACATAAAGGCTTACCAAGCCAATACGTCCTTTTCTCTTTTATCTCTAATTAAAAATAAATAAATAAATGAACTCTGACATTTAGGTAACAGTAAGAAAACTAAAATGTAAATGTTGAAAGCCAACTAAGCACCCCAGACAGTACCAGGTGTTTACTTACACTCATTTAATCTTTGCTTCAATCATACAGGGAAGATAATAGTATCTTCATTTTATATATGAGAAAATTGGGGCTTTTCTTAATTTAAATGCTTTTCCCAAGATGGACAAAACTAGAACATGGTACAGCTGGGATAGGGAGTGGGGAACAGCGGGGAAGAAAGATCTGTTGAATCCCAAGGCTAAGAAGCTGTGTTACACTATGTTGCTACAAGAAATTATATTTTTATTTTTGTCAGACACATGAATATTAAAACTCATCACTTGAAAGAGAAAGCATTAATACTATAAAAGTTGATCATGAGTTCCCCATAGCTCCATGCCTACATTTCCAATTGCTTATTTGATATCACCATTTCACTGTTCCACAGGGAATAGCAACTTAACATGCCCCCAGTCCATTTATCATCTACCTCACCTAAATTTGCACTTCTTCTTGCTTCTCCTACCTCAAGGAACAGTATTAACATCTACCTAGTTGCAAAGAAAAATAGATTAGAAGGAAATACACAAAAACTGCTAATTGTGCTGTTATTTGGATGGTTGGATTCTAGGTGTTCTTTATTTTATTCTTTTTTTTTTTTTTTTTTTGCGGTATGCGGGCCTCTCACTGTTGTGGCCTCTCCCGTTGCAGAGCACAGGCTCCGGACGTGGAGGCTCAGCGGTCATGGCTCATGGGCCCAGCTGCTCCGCGGCACGTGGGATCTTCCCAGACCGGGGCACAAACCCGTGTCCCCTGCATCGGCAGGCGGACTCTCAACCACTGCGCCACCAGGGCAGCCCTATTTTATTCTTTATACTGCTCTGATTTTCCAGATTCGTTTAAAACATTTACATTATACACATGACATATGATTATATCCTTGTTTAAAAAACAAAAAAGCAAAAACAAATAGGTTAAATGAAAAACAGAAAGTTACCACTTTCCCAATGCAACTTCCCACTTTACATGTAAACACTGTTTGTGTATTTTTTCAGACTTTTTCTACGTAAATACATTACTCTTACTTTTATGCACTTCTATACAAATATATAGTTTGGAATTTATATATTTATATATACACACATGTAGTTTTTCCAAGTAAAATTCTAATATATACATTATATTGTAACTTGCTTTTATCTTCTTAACAGTATGTCTTGGAGATTCTTCCATGTCAAAGCATACAGGTCTCTCTCATTCTTTGTAATGGCTATATAGTATTCAACTGTTGTGCTTGTACAGTAATTTAATTATTCCCCTATTGCTAAGTATTTAGGTTGTTTCCAATTTCTCATTGTCACAAATAATATTGCAAAGATCATTCCTTCAGATATATTCTGCTTCAGCAATTTTTAGACACACTCTTTCCCCCCACATTTTATCATCTCTGGGACTGGAATGCATCTTACAGTTGATGACATCTTATGATTGCTGTCAGCCAGGTGGTATTTTTTTGATACCTTCTGGTAATAGTAAAAAAGCATCAACCTCAATACATTTTAGATTAGATGAAATAAGTTATTTTTGCATTCACATGCATTTCAGATTTCAGGCGAATGTATAGCTATTTATAGGTAAGATGGGTGGATCAAATTATATGTGCATTTTAAATTTTGCAAGTTACTTCCAAATGTCCCTCCTAAATAAGGCGAATCAATTTGCTCAGCCATCAACCATCTGAGAGAGGGCCTACTTTCCTTACTCATAGCGGCTATTATAAATATTTGAATATTTATCAACACAATGGTTGACAAATTAGAGCTCTTTCACTTAATCTTTGATCTCTTATACATATTGCAAATATTTTCTCCCTTTCTGTCACTCTTCTTTCAACTTCATTTAGGGTGTCTTTCACCCTGCAATAGTTTCTTTCATGTCCCAAATTTGTCAATATTTTTCCTTATGTCTTCTGGGCTTTATATCTTGCTTAGAAACACCTCCACCGCAAAATTATAAATGATTTTCATACATTTTATTTTAGTACTTGTGTAGTTTTTTTTTAACCTTTGTCTCTTTAATCCATTTGAAATTTATTTTGTGTATAGAGTGACATAGGCATTTACTTTCCTGCAATGTAACTATTCTACTGTCTCCAAATCATTCAGTGTATTTTATTTTTTACCCATGGCTCAAAATGATATCTTTATCATATACTATGTATCTGCATAGTATAGTCTGTTTCATTAATCTGTTCCATTGATCTATTGATCTTTAATATATTATTGTAGTTTTGTTGTTCATCTCTAGTGAGAAATATAAGCCAAATTTTCCTCATTGCTCTTTTTTCAAGTTTGTTTTTCTTGGTTATTTACTTTGTGTACCAATTTCTGAATCAGCTTAAATGGCATATGCTGCTCATACTACCCCAATATCCATTTTCACCTTTCCTATTAATAGACCCCTGCTTTTTACTGGAAACATGACCATATAGAATATATACAATTCCCTGCCTTTTTGGCAGGTGTGTTCACGTGGGTGTTTTAAGCAGTGGGATCAATGGAAGTAATTTTCACATACTGAGGTATGGGGAAGTTATTCTGGCTTATACATGATTTACCTTGAACTTTAGGCTAACCAAAACTGCCAGTTTGCAGCCTATTAAACATGCATTGTACATCCGCTTTAAACATTACACACAAAAAATGCATTTAAAACTCAAAATGGAGTAACTGTGGTTCAAGCATTCAAAATGGAGCTGGTGGCCATTCTAGATGTGGTATCGGACATGTTTCTTCATCACTGAGAACTTGAATTTTCGGAACTGTATCATACTAAAGGAACTGTATCATACTCCAGGACACCACCAGCCATTCTCAAAACAATATCTGCTAGCAGCTGCCAACTGCAACCTTGTGGTCTCAAGCTCTCCTGTTGTAACTATGCAACCCTTTCGGCCCCTAATCAATCCTTGCTTAAAAAGCAGTTACTTCTTGCCAGCTCCAATTGTAATTTTTGACAATTTATGCAATTTTGTGTTTTTTGCCTTTATAAGCCTCCCTCCATTTTGCAGTTCAGTGGAACACAATTCAAATGCTTCTTGAGGAGTGGCAGGATATATTTTAAATGAGAAAAGGGAAAAAACTACAACCAAGATTACTCTACCCAGCAAGGATCTCATTCACATTTGATGGAGAAATCCAAAGCTTTACAGACAAGCAAAAGCTAAGAGAATTCAGCACCACCAAACCAGCTCTACAACAAATGCTAAAGGAACTTCTCTAGGCAGGAAACACCGGAGAAGAAAAAGACCCACAAAAACGAACCCAAATCAATTAAGAAAATGGTAATAAGAACATACATATCGATAATCACCTTGCATGTAAATGGATTAAATGCTCCAACCAAAAGACACAGGCTCGCTGAATGGATACAAAAACAAGACCCGTATATATGCTGTCTACAAGAGACCTACTTCAGACCTAGGGACACATACAGACTGAAAGTGAGGAAATGGAAAAAGATATTCCATGCAAATGGAAATCACAAGAAAGCTGGAGTAGCAATACTCATATCAGATAAAATGGACTTAAAAAAAACTGTTACAAGAGATAAGGAAGGACACTACATAATGATAATGATCAAGGGATCAATCCAAGAAGAACATAGAACAATTATAAATATATATGCACCCAACATAGGAGCACCTCAGTACATAAGAAAAATGCTAACAGCCATAAAAGGGGAAATTGACAGTAACACAATGATAGTGGGGGCCTTTAACACCTCACTTACACCAACAGACAGATCATCCAGACAGAAAATTAATAAGGAGACACAAGCTTTAAATGACACAATAGACCAGATAGACTTAATTGATATTTATAGGACATTCCACCCAAAAGCAGAAGAATACACTTTCTTCTCAAGTGCACACGGAACGTTCTCCAGAATATATCACATCTTGGATCAAATCAAGCCTTGGAAAATGTAAGAAAACTGAAATCGTATCAAGCATCTTTTCCGACCACAATGATATGAGATTAGAAATCAATTACAGGAAAAAAAGAACTGTAAGAAACACAAACACATGGAGGCTAAACAGTGCACTGCTAAATAACAAAGTGATCACTGAAGAAATCAAAGAAATTTTATAAAACCTAGAAACAAATGACAGTGAAAACACAATGATCCAAAACCTATGGGATGCAGCAAAAGCAGTTCTAAGAGGGAAGTTTATAGCAATTCAAGCTCACCTCAAGAAACAAGAAAAATCTCAAATAAATAATCTAACCTTACACCTAAAGCAACTAGAAAAAGAAGAACAAAGAATACCCAGAGTTAGTAGAAGTAAAGAAATCACAAAGATCAAGCAGAAATAAATGAAATAGAAATGAAGAAAACAATAGCAAAGATCAATAAAACTAAAAGTTGATTCTTTGAGAAGATAAACAAAATGATAAACCTTTAGCCAGACTCATCAAGACAAAAGGGAGAAGACTCAAATCAATAAAATTAGAAATGAAAAAGGAGAAATTACAACTGAAAAAGGAGAAATTACCACAGAACTACAAAGGCTCATGAGAGACTACTACAAGCAACTCTATGCCAATAAAATGGACAACCTGGAAGAAATGGACAAATTCTTGGAAATGTAAAACTTGCCAAGACTGAACCAGGAAGAATTAGAAAATATAAACAGACCAATCACAAGTAGTGAAATTAAAACTGTAATTAAAAATCTTCCAACAAACAAAAGTCCAGGACCAGATGGCTTCATAGGTGAATTCTATCAAACATTTAGAGAAGAGCTAACAACTATCCTCTCAAACTCTTCCAAAAACTTGCAGAGAGAGGGACACTCCCAAACTCGTTCTACAAGGCCATCATCACCCTGATACCAAAACCAAACAAAGACATCACACAAAAAAAGAAAATTACAGACCAATATCACTCATGAACATAGATGCAAAAATCCTCAACAAAATACTAGCAAACAGAATCCAACAACATATTAAAAATATCATACAATATGATCAAGTGGGATTTATCCCAGGGATGCAAGATTCTTCAATATACACAAATCAATCAATGTGATATACCGTATTAATAAATTGAAGGAGAAAAAACATATGGTCATCTCAATAGATGCAGAAAAAGCTTTTGAAAAAATTCAACACCCATTTATGATAAAAACTCTCAATAAAGAGGACATAGAGGGAAACTACCTCAGCATAATAAAGGCCATATAAAACAAACCCACAGCAAACATCATTCTCAATGGTGCAAAACTGAAAGCATTTCCTCTAAGATCAGAAATGAAACAAGGATGTCCACTCTTGCCACTATTATTTAACATGGTATTGGAAGTCCTAGCCACAGTAATCAGACAAGAAAAAGAAATAAAAGGAATACAAATTGGAAAAGAAGAAGTAAAACCGTCACTGTTTGCAGATGACATGATACTATACATAGAAAATCCTAAAGATGCCACCAGAAAAGTACTAAAACTAATCAATAAATCTGGTAAGGTTGCAGGATACAAAATTAATGCACAGAAATCTCTTGCATTCGTATACACTAACAACGAAAGATCAGAAAGAGAAATTAAGGAAACAATCCCATTTACCATAGCAACAAAAATAATAAAATACCTAGTAATAAACCTACCTAAGGAGACAAAAGACCTGTACTCCAAAAACTATAAAACACTGATGAAAAAAATCAAAGATGACACAAAAAGATGGAGAGATATACCATGCTTCTGGACTGGAAGAATCAATATTGTGAAAATGACTATACTACCCAAAGCAATCTACAGGTTCAATGCAATCCCTTTCAAATTACCAATGGCATTTTTCACAGAATTAGAATGAAAATATTTTACAATTTGGATGGAAGCACAAAAGACCCCAAAAGCCAAAGCAATCTTAAGGGGAAAAAAATGGAGCTGGAGGACTCAGACTCCCTGACTTCAGACTATACTACAAAGCTACAGTAATCAAGACAGTATGGTACTGGCACAAAAACAGAAATATAAATCAATGGTACAGGATAGAAAGCCCAAAGATAAACCCACTCACCTATGGTCAACTTATCTATGACAAAGGAGGCAAGAATATACAATGGAGAAAAGACAGCCTCTTTAATAAGTGGTGCTGGGAAAACTGGACAGCCACATGTAAAAGAATGAACTTAGAACCTCCCTAACAGCATACACAAAACTAAACTCCAAATGGATTAAAGACCTAAATGTAATACCAGACACTATAAAACTCTTAGAGGAAAATATAGGAAAAACACTCTTTGACATAAATCACAGCAAGATCTGTTATGACCTACCTCCTAGAGTAATAAAAATAAAAACAAAAATAATCAATTGGGACCTAATTAAACTTAAAAGCCTTCACACATCTGTCGATGGACACTTAGGTTGCTTCCATGTCCTAGCTATTGTAAATAGTGCTGTGATAAACATTGTGGTACATGACTTTTTGTGATTTATGGTTTTCTCAGGGTATATGCCCAGTAGTGGGATTGCTGGGTCATATGGTAGTTCTATTTTTAGTTATTTAGTCTGTCATACAGAGTGAAGTAAGTCAGAAAGAGAAAAACAAATACCGTATGCTAACACATATATACGGAATCCAAAAACAAAAAAAAATGGTTCTGACGAATCTTGGCACAGGTCATGAATAAAGGCACACATGTAGAGAATGGACTTGAGGACATGGCAAGGGGGAAGGGTAAGCTGAGACGAAGTGAGAGAGTAACACTGACATATATACACTACCAAATGTAAAATAGCTAGCTAGTGGGAAGCAGCTGCATTAGCACAGGGAGATCAGCTCGGTGCTTTGCGACCACCTAGAGGAGTGGGATAGGAGGGTGGGAGGGAGATGCAAGAAGGAGGGGATATGGGGATATACATATGCATATAGCTGAATCACTGTGTTATACAGCAGAAACTAACACAACATTGTAAAGCAATTATACTCCATAAAGATGTTAAAAAAAAAGAATCATGGGAATTATGACTAAAGAACTAAATGTAATAAAACTCACAGTATATGAAAGTTGAGAAGTCAAGTACGGGAGGGGTTCTGGGAAGAAGTATAAGATACCTGACTGTCTACAACTAAAATACAACCTAAAAACACCAATGACACCTATACAAAGATTTGTGCACTTTATTGTATATACGTTATTTCTCAAAAAGAATGACACTCTACCTTCATGTTTTGCAGTCTTTTTTCTTAACTCTGGAGGAATATTCCAAGAAATAGTATATCTTACTGTGAAAAGATATTTACTTTACTTGACATTTGACAATTCCTTCAGTTTCACTTACTCTTTTTCTCTGATATATACAAATAAATTAAATATATTTAAAAAAAGAAAAGAAAGAAAGTTTTCACACAGCAAAGGAAACCATAAACAAGATGAAAAGACAACCTACAGTATGGGAGAAAATATTTGCAAATGAAGCAATGGCCAAAGGATCAATCTCCAAAATATACAAACAGCTCATGCAGCTCTATAGCGAAAAAACAAAGAACCCAATCAAAAAATGGGCAGAAGACCTAAAGAGACATGTCACCAAAGAAGACATACAGATGGCCAAGAGGCACATGAAAAGATGCTCAACATCACTAATTACTAGAGAAATGCAAATCAAAACTACAATGAGGTATCACCTCACACTGGTCAGAATGGCCATCATCAAAAAATCTACAAGTAATAAATGCTGGAGAGGGTGTGGAGAAAAGGGAACCCTCTTGCACTGTTGGTGGGAATGTAAACTGATATAGCCACTATGGAGAACAGTATGGAGGTTCCTTAAAAAACTAAAAATAGAACTACCATATGACCCAGCAATCCCACTATTGGACATATACCCTGAGAAAACCATAATTCAAAAAGACACATGCACCCCAATGTTCATTGCAGCTCTATTTACAATAGCCAGGACATGGAAGCAACCTAAGTGTCCATCAACAGATGAATGGATAAGGAAGATGTGGTATATATATATATATATATATATATATATATATATATATATATATATATAGGACTATTACTCAGCCATAAAAAGAAATGAAATTGGGTCATTTGAAGAGATGTAGGTGAACCTAGAGTCTGTCATACAGAGTGAAGTAAGTCAGAAAGAAAAACAAATATCGTATATTAACACATATATTTGGAATCTAGAAAAATGGCACAGATGAACCTATTTGCAGGGCAGGAATAGAAACGCAGACGTAGAGAATGGACATGTGGACACGGGGTGGGGGAAGGGGAGGGTGAGATGAATTGGGAGATTAGGTTTGACATAAATACATTACCATGTGTAAAATAGCTAGTGGGAACCTGCTATATAGCACAGGGAGCTCAGCTCGGTGCTCTGTGATGACCTAGCTGGGTGAGATGAGGGGGGAGGTCCTAGAGGGAGGGGATATATGTATACATATAGATGATACACTGCACAGCAGAAACTAATACAACATTGTAAGGCAATTATACTCCAATTAAAAAAAATGCTTCTTGAATCTGTGTCTCTCAGGCTCAGAATCTGTCTTTCCAGTCCCGTTTGGCTCAAATAAACTCTTTCCTATTCCTATTATAGATTGTTTACTACTTCCATTGAAAAGAATAATGTAGAAATGTAGGTACAATTTCTGGGACCTGTTCTCAAACTGAAGATGTGTGACTTTCTTCTCTTCTTCCTCTCCACTGACTGGAATATAGACAGGATGATTGGAGATTAGAGATTGTGGAAGATGGCACAACAATATAGAGGGAGCCTCAGACTCTGACACCTGGAAGGGCACCACCAGCCTTGTATTGCCCACCTGAACTTTTACGAGAAAGACACTTCAATCTTAAGCTGCTGTTACATTTAATTTCTCTCACAGTCAACACTAAGTAATGAAACCCCACTGGGGTTTTAATTAACTTATGAATTCATTTGACGATAACTGACATCCGGACAATACTGAGTTTTTACAAACAACAACATAAACCATTTATTCAAATGTTTTACATCCTTCATTAAAATGCATAGTTTTCCTCATATGGATCTTACACTTTCCCACTGTTTATTCCTAAATAGTATATAGTTCAGATTTTTATTGCAAATAGGATTTTTTAAATTACATTTCCAATTGGCCCATACCAGTCAATAGAAAGCTACAGGTTTTTGGGGCTTCCCTGGTGGCGCAGTGGTTGAGAGTCTGCCTGCCGATACAGGGGACACGGGTTCGTGCCCCGGTTCGGGAAGATCCCACACGCCGCGGAGCGGCTAGGCCTGTGAGCCATGGCCGCTGAGCCTGCGCGTCCGGAGACTGTGCTCCGCAACAGGAGAGACCACAACAGTGAGAGGCCCGCATACCGCAAAAAAAAAAGCAGTTTTTTTTATGTTGAACTATTAAGCAAAACTACCTCTTATTATTTCTAATAGCTTTTGACTTGAATCTCTTGGAGGTACAATCTCCACAATCACATTACCTGAAATAACGACTGCATTGTCTCTCCCTAATATTTCTAGTTCTTGTGGTTAAATGATTGTGAATGTGAACATCTGCTGAAAAGTTTCTGGTAGATGTCCTTAGTCAAGTTGAAAACGGTCTTTCTATTCCCAGCCTGACAAGATTTAAATCTGGAATGAGCATTACATTTTAGGAAATATGTTTCCAGCATCTGTCAAGATTATCACATGATATTTTTTCTCATTTAATCTGCCTTTTATCAAAGTCACAGTAATAGATTCCTAATGTATTGAGTTACATTAATAGATTATTTTGTATTCTTTGGATAAACCCTACTTTGCCATGACCACATTCTTTTGGATTTAATTTGCGAATGTTCTTTTCAACGATTACATTTGTTCCTAAGGGAGACTGATCTATCGTTATATTTGATAGACAACATTCTGGAATAAGGGTAATGCTAGTTTCGGAGACCAAGTTGAGAAGTGTTTCAGATTTCTGTATAATCTGGAACAGCTTAAATAAAACAAATTCTTTCTTGAAATTTCATTTTTCTTTTAATGAAAGCATCACAACAGTTTTCTTTTGTATCTGATTTTTATTGGTTGCTAAACACCTGTTAATTTCTAGCTTATTGTGCTGTGATAATAGAATGGAGCCTATATGACTTCTTTGTGACCTGCTTTATAGTCATTTTTTCATGGTATTTGAAAATAAATTCTCTATAACGATTAAAGTTTTTGAATTGTATGATTCAAAAACTGTGTCCTCAATTTTGAACCCTTCATCTAATAATTTTTGAAAGAGCTGTGTTCAAATACTTAGCTATGACAGCAAATCTGTTTCTGTCAACAGTTTTTCATCACATAATTTGATTTCATGTTGTTGAGTGCATAGTATCTGACAGTTAATTCCCAAATCCTTCCATGTTCTAGAATTTCTAAAATGCCTTTATTGTGTACTCACTCTCAAATGATAGTTTAACTCAACATAGAATTCTGAATTCAAAACAATTTCTCTTCATAACTTTAAAAATAACAGTATCTTTTAGTATCCCAATGTACAGACAACAAGTCTGAGACCAATGTGATTTTCTGCTTGTAGTTAAATTGTTTCTCTTTAGATATTTTGAGATTACCTTTTTATCCTGGCATTACATAAATTTTGTCAGGAGTTATTTTTCAAATGTCTCCTTTTCCATTATTTTTTCTCAGTACTTAGGCTTTTTAATATGAGATCAGTCTTTCATCAGAATTTTTTTCCTATTATTTCTTTTCTTCAGCTTTTTCTGTTCTCACCTTCTGGAACTCATACACACATACACGCATTCATTCATTCATCTGAAAATATTGATCACTTACCAGGCGCCTGGCACTGTGATGTATGCTGGATAGTCAATGGTGAATTCTCTCTCTCTATGGCTCCTAAACTCATCAAGTTTTATTTTAAATGGATGGTATTTACCTGGAGCATCTATGTCTCTTAACTTTTCTCATTATTTCCACCTATTTGATCTCTTCTCATAAGATTCTGGAAGTACTCCTTAGCTCAAAATTCTAGGTCAGTAATTTGATTTTCAGTCATGTTTATTCAATTACTTGGCCTAAAACAGAGATTTTTACTTTAGCAACTATTTTTTATTTTCAAGATACTTCTTCATAAGTTTGCATTTTTTAAATTAGTGCAATCTCTCAAATCTCTTTGAAGATTATCATATATAACACTATCCAAGAATAACATATAAAACTAATTATTATAATTACTATTATTACATATAATACTAATTATGCTTACTCAAAGTTCTTTCTGTCTCCCCTGCATTACTTCCCTAGGAATTATTTCTGCTTGTTAAGGTTCCTGCCTATCTTTCATGTTGCTCTTTTCCTTCAATGTTTTTTGCTTCTAGGTTGTTGTCTAATATGAGAGCCTAGGGACCAGCAAACGTTTTCTGTAAAGGGCCAGTTAGCAAAGTATTTTAGGCTTTGAGAGACACATTAGGTATCTGTCATATATGCTTTGTTTTCGTTTTCTACAACCCTTTAAAAATGTAAAATTCACATGAAAACAGGCAGTGGGAGTCTTGCCAACTACTAGATTTTTCACTATTGTTACCTGAAGTTTATTTTCTCAGTCTGAGTGCAATTCCCTGGCAGTTTTTTATTACAAGGAACCTAGCATTCTAATTGTCAAGGAAGAGGGGAGGAAGTCAGTAGGGAAAATGGGAAATGGACAGCCACCAGGTTTTTGTTTGCGTGTTTTCTAAGTATGAGGAATCAAAGCTCCTTGTGGTACCCACAAAACACAGAGGGCGTTGCCACACTTTGATGGCCCCTAGATATATCCTCTGGGAGTCTCCTGTATCAGAAGCCTCACTCCATTTGGCAAACAGCAAGCTGAGTTTGGCTTTCACTTGGAGGGAATCTATGAACCAACAGCTCTGAGCCAGAGACTAGTGTAACTACTGTCCTTTAAAAATCTGTCTTGTCGGGTGCGAGCCACGGCTATCAGTGCAGATCCCAGAGATGGGCATGGGACGCTAAGGCTGCTGCTGCCGCGACCAAAAAACCTGTGTGCAAGCACAGGTCACTCTCCACACCTCCCCTCCCAGGAGTCTGTGCAGCCCGTCACTGCCAGAGTCCCGTGACCCAGGGACAACTTCCCCGGAAGAACACACGGCGTGCCTCAGGCTGGTGCAACGTCACAGTGGCCTCTGCCGCCGCAGGCTTGCCCCGCATCCGTACCCCTCTCGCCCCGCGGCCTGAGTGAGGCAGAGTCCCCGAAGCAGCGACTCCTTTAACCCCATCCTGTCTGAGCGAAGAACAGACGCCCTCCAGCGACCTACACGCGGAGGCGGGGCCAAATCCAAAGCTGAGCCCCGGGAGCTGTGAGAACAAAGAAGAGAAAAGGAAATCTCTCCCAGCAGCCTCAGGAGCAGCGGATTAAACCTCCACACTCAACATGATGTACCCTGCATCGGTGGAATAACTGAACAGACAACAAATCATCCCAAATTGAGGAGGTGGACTTTGGGAGCAAAGGTATATTTTTTCCCCCTTTTTCTCTTCCTGTTAGTGTGTATGTGTATGCATCTCTGTGTGATTTTGTCTGTATAGCTTTACATTTACCATTTGTCCTAGGGTTCTGTCTGTCCGTATTTTTTTTTTACTTAAAAATTGTTTTTTCTAAATAATTATTTTTTATTTTAATAAATTTATTTTATTTTATCTTCTTTCTCTATTTTTTCTCCCTTTCATTCTGAGCCATGTGGATGAAAGGCTCTTGGTGCTTCAGCCAGG
Source organism: Delphinus delphis (assembly GCF_949987515.2). Classification (NCBI taxonomy): domain Eukaryota; kingdom Metazoa; phylum Chordata; class Mammalia; order Artiodactyla; family Delphinidae; genus Delphinus; species Delphinus delphis. Next base: position 78,659,440 of record NC_082683.1, on the reverse strand, counting down.
AGTGAGGGCTGTGCCTCTGAGGTGGGAGAGCCAACTTCAGGACACTGGTCCACAATAGACCTCCAGCTCCACGTACTATCAAACAGTGAAAATCTCCCAGAGATCTCCATCTCAACACCAAGACCCAGCTTCACTCAACGACCAGCAAGCTACAGTGCTGGACACCCTATGCCAAACAACTAGCAAGACAGGAACACAACCCCATGCATTACCAGAGAGGCTGCCTAAAATCATAATAAGGCCACAGACACCCCAAAACACACCACCAGACGTGGACCTGCCCACCAGAAAGACAAGATCCAGCCTCATCCACCAGAACACAGGCACTAGTCCCCTCCACCAGGAAACCGACAAAACCCACTGAACCAACCTTAGCCACTGGGGACAGAAACCAAAAACAACGGGAACTATGAACCTGCAGTCTGCAAAAAGGAGACCCCAAACAGTAATATAAGCAAAATGAAAAGACAGAAAAACACACAGCAGGTGAAGGAGCAAGGTAAAAACCCACCAGGCCTAACAAATGAAGAGGAAATAGGCACTCTACCTGAAAAACAATTCAGAATAATGATAGTACAGATGATCCAAAATCTAGGAAATAGAATAGAGAAAATGCAAGAAACATTTAACAAGGACCTAGAAGAACTAAAGAGGAAACAAGCAAAGATGAACAACACAATAAATGAAATTAAAACTACTCTAGAAGGGATCAATAGCAGAATAACTGAGGCAGAAGAACGGATAAGTGACCTGGAAGATAAAATAGTGGAAATAACTACTGGCAGAGCAGAATAAAGAAAAAAGAATGAAAAGACCTGAGGACAGTCTCAGAGACCTCTGGAACAACATTAAATGCACCAACATTCGAATTATAGGGGTCCCAGAAGAAGAAGAGAAAAAGAAAGGGACTGAGAAAATATTTGAAGAGATTATAGTTGAAAACTTCCCTAACATGGGAAAGGAAATAGTTAATCAAGTCCAGGAAGCACAGAGAGTCCCAAACAGGATAAATCCAAGGAGAAACACGCCAAGACACATATTAATCAAACTATCAAAAATTACAAAGAACAAATATTAAAAGCAGCAAGGGAAAAACAACAAATAACATACAAGGGAATCCCCATAAGGTTAACAGCTGATCTTTCAGCAGAAACTCTGCAGGCCAGAAGGGAGTGGCAGCACATATTTAAAGTGATGAAGGGGAGAAACCTACAACCAAGATTACTCTACCCAGGAAGGATTTCATTCAGAATTGATGGAGAAATTAAAACCTTTACAGACAAGCAAAAGCTAAGAGAATTCAGCACCACCAAACCAGTTTTACAAAAAATGCTAAAGGAACTTCTCTAGGCAGGAAACACTAGAGAAGGAAAAGACCTACAATAACAAACCCAAAACAATTAAGAAAATGGGAATAGGAACATACATATCAATAATTACCTTAAATGTAAATGGATTAACTGCTCCCACCAAAAGACACAGACTGGCTGAATGGATACAAAACCAAGACCCATATATATGCTGTCTACAAGAGACCCACTTCAGACCTAGGGACACATACAGACTGAAAGTGAGGGGATGGAAAAAGATATTTCATGCAAATGGAAATCAAAAGAAAGCTGGAGTAGCAATTCTCATATCAGACAAAATAGACTTTAAAATAAAGACTATTACAAGAGACAAAGAAAGACACTACATAATGATCAAGGGATTGATCCAAGAAGTTATAATAATTGTAAATATTTATGCACCCAACATAGGAGCACCTCAATACATAAGGCAAATACAAACAGCCATAAAAGGGGAAATTGAGAGTAACACAATCATAGTAGGGGACTTTAACACCCTACTTTCATTAATGGACAGATCATCCAAAATGAAAATAAATAAGGAAATACAAGCTTTAAATGATACACTAAACAAGATGGACTTAATTGATACTTATAGGACATTCTATCCAAAACAACAGAATACACCTTCTTTTCAAGTGCTCATGGAACATTCTCCAGGATAGATCATATCTTGGGTCACAAATCAAGCCTCGGTAAATTTAAGAAAATTGAAATTGTATCAAGTATCTTTTCCGACCACAACGCTATGAGACTAGATATCAATTACAGGAAAAAATCTGTAAAGTATACAAACAGGTGGAGGCTAAACAATACACTACCTAATAACCAAGAGCTCACTGAAGAAATCAAAGAGAAAATTTAAAAATACCTAGAAACAACTGACAATGAAAACACGATGACCCAAAACCTATGGGATGCAGCAACAGCAGTTCTAAGAGGGAAGTTTATAGCAATACAATCCTACCTTAAGAAACAAGAAACATCTCAAATAAACAACCTAACCTTACATCTAAAGCAATTAGAGAAAGAACCAAAAAAACCCCAAAGTTAGCAGAAGGAAAGAAATCATAAAGATCAGATCAGAAATAAATGTAAAAGAAATGAAGGAAACAATAGGAAAGATCAATAAAACTAAAAGCTGTTTTTTTGAGAAGATAAACAAAATTGATGAACCATTAGCAGGACTCATCAAGAAAAAAAGGGAGAAAACTGAAATCAATAGAATTAAAAATGAAAAAGGAGAAGTAACAACTGACACTGCAGAAATACAAAGGATCATGAGAGATTACGACAAGCAAGTCTATGCCAATAAAATGGACAACCTGGAAGGAATAGACAAATTCTTAGAAATGCATAACCTGCCAGACTGAACCAGGAAGAAACAAAAAATATGAACAGACCAATCACAAGCACTGAAATTGAAACTGTGATTAAAAATCTTCCAACAAACAAAAGCCCAGGACCAGATGGCTTCACAGGCGAATTCTATCAAACATTTAGAGAAGAGCTAACACCTATCCTTCTCAAACTCTTCCAAAATATAGCAGAGGGAGGAACACTCCCAAACTCATTCTACGAAGGCACCATCACCCTGATACCAAAACCAGACAAAGATGTCACAAAGAAAGAAAACTACAGGCCAATATCACTGATGGACATAGATGCAAAAATCCTCAACAAAACACTAACAAACAGAATCCAACAGCACATTAAAACAATCATAAGCCATGATCGGGGTGGGGGGGGGCGTTTATCCCAGGAATGAAGGATTCTTCAATATACGCAAATCAATCAATGTGATACACCATATTAACAAACTGAAGGAGAAAAACCATATGATCATCTTAATAGATGCAGAGAAAGCTTTTGACAAAATTCAACACCCATTTATGAGAAAAACCCTGCAGAAAATAGGCATAGAGGGAACTTTCCTCAACATAATAAAGTCCATATATGACAAACCCACAGCCAACATCGTCCTCAATGGTGGAAAACTGAAACCATTTCCACTAAGATCAGGAAAAAGACAAGGTTGCCCACTCTCACCACAATTATTCAACATAGTTTTGGAAGTCCTAGCCACAGCAATCAGAGAAGAAAAAGAAATAAAAGGAATCCAACTTGGAAAAGAAGAAGTAAAGCTGTCACTGTTTGCAGATGACATGATACTATACATAGAGAATCCTAAAGATGCTACCAGAGAACTACTAGAGCTAATCAATGAATTCGGTAAAGTAGCAGGATACAAAATTAATGTACATAAATCTCTGGCATTGCTATACACTAATGATGAAAAATCTGAAAGTGAAATTTAGAAAACACTCCCATTTACCACTGCAACAAAAAGAATAAAATATCTAGGAATAAACCTACCTAAGGAGACAAAAGACCTGTATGCAGAAAATTATAAGACACTGATGAAAGAAATTAAAGATGATACAAATAGATGGAGAGATATACCATGTTCTTGTATTGGAAGAATCAACATTGTGAAAATGACTCTACTACCCAAAAGCAATCTACAGATTCAATGCAATCCCTATGAAACTACCACTGGCATTTTTCACAAAACTAGAACAAAAAATTTCACAATTTGTATGGAAACACAAAAGACCCCAAATAGCCAAAGCAATCTTGAGAAAGAAAAACGGAGCTGGAGGAATCAGGCTCCCTGACTTCAGACTATACTACAAAGCTACAGTAATCAAGACAATATGGTACTGGCACAAAAACAGAAATATGGATCAATGGAACAGGATAGAAAGCCCAGAGATAAACCCATACACATATGGTCACCTTATTTTTTTTTTATTTTTTTTTTGTTTTGTTTTTTTGTGGTACGTGGGCCTCTTACTGTTGTGGCCTCTCCCATCGCGGAGCACAGGCTCCGGACGCACAGGCTCAGCAGCCACGGCTCACGGGCCCAGCCGCTCTGCGGCATGTGGGATCTTCCCGGACCGGGGCACGAACCCGCGTCCTCTGCATCGGCAGGCAGACTCTCAACCACTGCGCCACCAGGGAAGCCCTGGTCACCTTATTTTTGATAAAGAAGGCAAAAAGATACAATGGAAAAAAGACAGTGTCTTCAATACGTGGTGCTGGGAAAACTGGACAGCTACATGTAAAAGAATGAAATTAGAACACTCCCTAACACCACACACAAAAATAAACTCAAAATTGATTGAAGACCTAAATGTAAGGTCAGACACTATCAAACTCTTAGAGGAAAACAGAGGCAGAACACTCTATGACATAAATCACAGCAAGATCCTTTTTGACCCACCTCTTAGAGAAATGGAAATAAAAATTAAAAAATGGGACCTAATGAAATTTAAAAGCTTTTTGCACAGCAAAGGAAACCATAAACAAAACGAAAAGACAATCCTCAGAATGGGAATAAATACTTGCAAATGAAGCAACTGACAAAGCATTAATCTCCAAAATTTGCAAGCAGCTCATGCAGCTCAATATCAGAAAAACAAACAACCCAATCCAAAAATGGGCAGACGACCTAAATAGACATTTCTTCAAAGAAGATATACAGATTGCCAACAAACACAAGAAAGAATGCTCAACATCATTAATCATTAGAGAAATGCAAATCAAAACTACAATGAGATATCATCTCACACCAGTCAGAATGGCCATTATCAAAAAATCTACAAACAATAAATGCTGGAGAGGGTGTGGAGAAAAGGGAACCCTCTTGCACTGTTGGTGGGAATTTAAATTGATACAGCCACTATGGAGAACAGTATGGAGGTTCCTTAAAAAACTAAAAATAGAACTACCATACGACCCAGCAATCCCATTACTGGGCATATACCCTGAGAAAACCATCATTCAAAAAGAGTCATGTACCAAAATGTTCAATGCAGCTCTATTTACAATAGCCCGGAGATGGAAACAACCTAAGTGCCCATCAACAGATGAATGGATAAAGAAGATGGGGAACATATATACAACGGAATATTACTCAGCCATAAAAAGAGACAAAATTGAGTTATTTGTAGTGAGGTGGATGGACCTAGAGTCTGTCATACAGAATGAAGTAAGTCAGAAAGAGAAAAACAAATACCGTACGCTAACACATATATATGGAATCTAAGGGGAAAAAAAAGTCATGAAGAACCTAGGGGCAAGACGGGAATAAAGACACAGACCTAGTAGAGAATGGACTTGAGGATATGGGGAGGGGGAAGGGTAAGCTGTGACAAAGTGAGAGAGTGGCATGAACATATATACACTAGCAAACATAAAATAGCTAGCTAGTGGGAAGCAGCTGCATAGCACAAGGAGATCAGCCTGGTGCTTTGTGACCACCTGGAAGGGTGGGATAGGGAGGGTGGGAGGGAGGGAGACGCCAAGAGGGAAGAGATATGGGAACATATGTATAACTGATTCAGTTTGTTATAAAGCAGAAACTAACACACCATTGTAAAGCAATTATACTCCAATAAAGATTTTTTTTAAAAAAAATGTCTTGTCATACTATAGCCACCCACTCTCACAGCTGCCTCTAAAAATAAAGGTAATTCCTTAACTGTCATCTGTATGTGGCTGTAGCTCTCTTCTTTTCACCAAAATCTGGTTCCTTATATCTTCTAGAAATGCCTCACAGCACCCTAGTTGTGTTTCCAGTGTGTTTATGGATTTATCTTATTATAATTTTTTATCATTGTATATCTTCAGTAATTTTAATAAAACTTTAGAAGACAGTAACTTAAATCCAGTATGCATTTTGATCTGGAACTCTACCCAAATTCATACTTTATATTCATCTAATAACGAAACTACTTGTAGTTCCCTTCCATATTCCCAGTCACCAGGGAGACCATCTCCCATCTCCATTAACACCGCCTCACCTCTACCCCAATATACTAACTTAAAAAAAATTTTTTTAACGGAAACAGATGAACAATAACTAGGAACATCAAGAGAGAAAAGTGGGAAGAGACTAGTATGACTGCTTCCAAGGAGCCCTCAAATGGTGGCAGCGCAGACTGAATTCACCACAGCCAAAATTGCCCCCAGCCTTGCAGGCTCCCTGATTTTGTTTGCACGCCAAGTAGAGATCCAGCTATCAGGGTAGGAACTATAACTATCAAATAAAGTCAAATTATTAATTTATAACATGAACTGTAAGTCCCCCATGGACTGAAACATTTCTGCCAGCATGACTACTCCATTTTCTGTCCATCAGCATAATGACAAGGGATGGCAAACTGTAATAAAAAGTTTGCTTGTCATTAATGCCCCTGAATTGTACACTCAAAAATGGTTAAAGTGGTAAATTTTATGGTATGTATATTTTACATATATAGAGAAAAAAGTCTGTATTCAAAGCAAGGACAATTTGGTAGGTGAAGCAAATGTTAAAGAATTTAAGTCTAATAACATGATAACTTGATACTATCTCTATAGTAAAAACAATCTGTCAATAAAAATAGAATTCTCAAGTATGTTTTAACATGTAATACTACCAATACTGCCTTTGTAGTTCTTTTATCTATATGTATGTCTGTGACTTTTGGGATACAAATTTCTGTAGATATTTTGTTATTTTTACCTCAATCTCATTCTTAGAAAGGATATTATATAATTATATATTATATATTATACTACTATAAAATATAAGATGTGAGTATATTTTATAATAGTGTGATATTATAAAATACAAATATAATATCTAGATGTTATAATATAGTCTTGGCAACTCTAAGAACCACTCCTGTCTCCTGAAGTAGGATCATAAATTAAAATGTTTATGGGAACAGGCAGTTAATATAAATATGTTAAGGCTGATATATAAGGCCGGAGAAGCAGACAAGGAACAAAACAAAACACGGATGCCACACTAAAAGGATTTGAATATTATACTAACTGGTAATGAAAGCCAATGAAGGATTTCAAGTAGGGGAATGAAACAAGAGAAAGCTTGTTATATGGGAGAACTACTATTCCTATGACTACAAAATGCTTGTAAGAATTAAATAATCCAGTAAGAGGGGAAAGAACAAAAACAAGACCCTTTTCTGACTCCTCAGAAGTCTATAACAGGTCATTCCAATGCTTTTGCAAAATATAATGGAGTCTCTCCCAAACTTATATCAGCTTATTAAAGGACAAAAGCTCCTGCTTTGAGATGAGAGTTGCAGGCACTTAAATTTGTTTGAAGGCACTATAAATATTCTCAAATGCAATCACTGATCACTATCATCAGAATCACCTGGGATATTTGTTAAAAACATACCATCACCAAAGAATATGATCTAGTACATCTGGGACACAGATGGTCCCAAACTCTTTTACAAAAATCTAAGAACTAATATCCTTCTTTCCTCAGAAAAGCCTTTTCTAACATTTACGGTACCCATAAATGTTAGAAAGGATGAAGTGTCTGCTAAAGAAAGCTGACAGGTATAGGTTACAGAAAATGCAAAGGTCTGGAGATAGGCAAGAGTTTCATTAAAAACCAACAAAAAGCCATCGTACCTAGTGGGGAAAATGACATGATATTAAGTCGGAAAACTAAACCAGGCCTGAATGCCACGATAAGGAGTTTGGACTGACTGTACGGGAACCAAAAAAAAACCTCAGGAGACTAACGTTATCTGAATTAACATTTTTAAAAGACTATACTTCTGTGTGGAAAACTGAACCCTAGCAGGGTAAGAGTGGAAGCAAGATTAGTTAATAAGCTATTTCAATAGTTCAGGAAAGAGATGATGGTGACTTGAACTGGGGTTGGTAGCAGCAGAGGTAGAAGAGTGGGCAGATAAATTTTGGAAGTAGAAAACATAGACTTTCTTATAGATTGGAGGTAGACAGTGATAAAAAGAGAAGACTACAGGATAGTCCTTAGGCTTCTGGCTTAAACAACTGTGTGTGTTGTATATAAATTTCTTTGGTTATTAGAACTACATGTTTAGCCTTTTCATAAAGAAAACAAATAATACTTGGGTAAGAGAAGTTGAAAGGGTATTACAGATATTACATAAATCCTTATCACAAAAATATTGAAAATATAAACACTAAGGATCACAAAAATTAGTCTGCCAGCAAACTAAACTGCCCATCTATGAATTATCTGATAAGATATATAAAATTTGAATCTCTGAATAAAGTACAATAACAAAGTACTTTATTAATACCCTGCAAATAAGCTAATCTGAATAAAGGTTTTTACATTTGACAAAAATTAATACTTAGATAGTCTTCATCTCTCATTCTAAAACATTTACTTAGAAGCTGTTACACAAATTCTTGTTATACAGAATTCCAAAAGTTTCACATATCAAATTACCTGGGATACTTTTTTTTTTTAAAGCACTCTACTAGTTCCAAAACTGGTTCTATGACCCACACAGATACCAAAATCCACAGATGCTCAAGTCCGTTATATAAAATGGACATAGTATTTGCATATAACCTAAGCACATCCTTCCCTACACTTTAAATCCTCTAGATTACTTTAATGCCTAATTACAATGTGAGTGCTATATAAAATATAAATGCTATGTAAATTGTTGCCAGTGGTTGGCAAATTCAAGTTTTGCTTTTAGGAAGTTTCTGAAATTCTTTTTTCCCGAATATTTTCGATCTGCAGTTGGCTGAATCTGGGGATGTGGAACCTGGGAATACAGAGGTCTGCTTGCAATTCTAATCTCAAAAGGATCTATTCTCCTTTTACCTTAGCCCTTCTCCCAAATTTTAAAATAAAAGAGAAACAGGAAGGTCAATCAAATCCTATTAGCTTTAAAATCTGAACTCCTGAGCACAAAGGCTCTCTGCAGCCTATTTAAGTAAATACAGACTCCTAGATAGGATCCAAATTTCTCCCGCTTTCAACTAAACTTCTCTTGCTTGGCTCCAAATCCCTACAAGCAGATATAAATGCCTACTGGATTTTCCCAGCTTAAAGATAAGCAAATCTAGCCCACAACAATAAACCCAAATTGACCTCAAAAATCTATTTTTAAAAGCTTTGTTGTATGCAAAAAGAGAAATTATCTGTGAAATTCTACAAATGCCCATACATTCATCCCCTTAATGCCTTAAAATTACTTGATATACCCATATGTTCATCCATTCAATGCCTCAAAATTTTGAGAAGATAATTTCACTGGAAGAGTCCCCCTCTCAAAAGAGACCAGAGTAAAGATTCAAATAAGAGCACTACTTTTTTTAGTGACATAGATGGTCATTTGAAAATAGATAATCTATCAATCTTATTTTCTTTTAAGTATGAAGCATACAAGCTATAAAAAGGAGAGATAGATTCAAGAGAGAAATAATTCTTTTTAAAAAAGTGATAGTTTGCTTCTTGCTTCTTCAGCCAAAAACAGGCATGACAAAACAACTAATAAAACTATGAAAAACTATTTGTATTCAAATGTATTTCCGAGAAGATTTCAAGATCTGACACAGGCACAGAGAAAAGGAATGAATTAAAACAAATATAGAAAGGTCAGTTACAGACTGACTTCTATTTGAAACATGTTTTAAAATATTTTAATCATACTTAAAAAAAAGTGAAGTACATTTTTTTAATTCAAGTCTTCCAATTATCTTAAAACACTTATAAGCTGAACTCATACATTAAGGCAAATCCTGATTTTATATATTCATTTAATTGATGAATTCTATTTCATTTTAAATTGCTAATCCAGGAGAGAGTTTTTGTAAAAAACATTTTATTGCTACAAAGGGAAACATGGTCACAAAAAGGCTTCAAGCGTATCTTAACGCAAATTACTATATTCAATGTCCAATGCAGTAAAAAAATACACAGAGCACAAAATACTTGCCCAATTTATCTCTTCTAGGGTAA